>NW_017837215.1:661103-673910 GCF_001891065.2 Hippocampus comes
GTTGGGGCCCCCGGGGTTGATGACACGGGGGCCAATCAGGGGACACGGCAGTAAAACGCAACCACCTCATCTTCGTCTGCTTTTTTTTTTTTTTTTTTGACTCCCTTTGAGTCAGGCGAGGCAGGCAGAGGACTGAATTAGGATAAATGCTTGTATTTCAACGGCTTATTCACCAAAATACTTTGTGCTAATGATAAGGCGCTGCCTTTCCTGTGGTGCCCAAATGATACCCTCCGCCCCTGTCATCGTTGGGTACCGCACGTCAACCAATTGGAATTGTCGGGGATGGAAAATCACCTGGAGGCTGACATAATCCAGCAACAGTCATATTTACATAAAAGTCAAACACCGACAAATGATTGTGTGGAGCAGTTTTTGTAGTTCATATTGACAACAACACGGGTCACAGTGGGGAGCAGATAACAGAGCATTGACATTATTCGACTTTTAGGGTTTTCACTGGGGCGGTACCATCAAACACGGAGACATACTGCTCCTATTATATGTTATTATTTTTTTATGATGTGGTTTTCAAATATTTTTTGGGCCAATTTTATGTCCCAGTTTGTGATCCCGGAGGCTAGCTGGGAGACAGTATCTCCAGCGTGTCCTGGATCGTCCCTGGGGCCACCTCCTGTCGGGGAGGTGGCCGGCACACCTGACCAGGGAGACAACCAAGCGGCATCCTAATCAGATGCCTCAGCCACCTCATCTGCCCCTTTTCAACCTGGAAGGGCAGCAGCTGTACTCGGAGTTGGCTGAGCTTCTATCTGCGATCTTGCTCTTTCGGTCACAACTCACGGCTCGTGACCATAGGTGAGGGTGAGAATGTAGATCAACTGGTACATTGAGATATTCGCCTTTCGGCTCAGGTCCCTCCGAACCATAACAGACTGATACCGAATGTTCATAACTGAAGAAGCTGCAACAATGCGGCTGTCGATATCTGCTCTATTCTTCCCTCACTCGTGAACAACATCCCAAGATTCTCAAACTCCTCCACTTGGGGCAGGATCTCATCCCGGACCTGGAGCTGGGGCTCCACCTTTTGAGAGTAATATGGTCTCGGATTTATATGACCGGTAGTTATTCTCCAAGGAAGAAAAATATCAAGAAAACATGCCAGAGGTAAAACTGCAACATTATGGTCCTAAATTAAAATCCACAATAGAGTGAATCTGCGATAACCGACCCATGAAGTCACGAGGGAATACCGTAATGCTGTTTTAGCTCTATTTTGGAACATGCTTCATATGCATAGCAACACCTCTCTGTCAGCCTATCTCTACGCATGCTCTCTAATTTGCATACCACTCAACAAATGTCCACTCTCCGCTAGAACATGTGCCTAAGACCACAACATCAAACAGAATCATCTATCAAAAGCAAGTCCACCCAACCTTTTTTTTTTTTTGCTACAATCACTTTTTTTTTTTTTAACTACTCTTTGCATATCACTTGGAGCATTCTGCCTCTCTCAGTGACGATGCTCGTCAGAAAGACAAATCACCCAGCGGGCAGCTCTCTTAACCGCGCTTTCTGTACAATAATCAATTTGAGAACACGTGGAAAGAGAAGGCAAGAGAAACGTGAAATTATTCATCAGGGTCTCTCCGGTTGCGGGTCTGCAGAATTGTGGGGGGATGGTCCGGTCTACCTTCACAGCCCTGTGAGATAATTAGGGTGAACGAAAAAGCAGAAAGCAGCAGAGGACTGTGAGCCTGCGAGCGAGGCGAATATAAAAGAGGCGGAGGTGAAGAGCGGTGGGTACAGAGTTGAGGGATCACAGCGTGTTGTCATATTTGGTAGTCCTGAGATGTTTGGGTTGTCAGGCTGGCAATGGAAGGCTGCGCTACAAAGATTGGGGGATAGCATTGAGAGAAGAAGGTAGCGCGTGTTTTCTTGGTTAAACTGCTCCGGAGATAAAGTGCAATGGGAGGAAAACTGAGCCTTGAGTCTCTCCAGTACCGGGTGTTTATTCAGAGGCTTCATGTTTCCTCCCAATTAATGGGGCTGAGAAGTGCCTCGGCTTCAGGTCCGCCGCCTCTGCTCAAGCTGCTGTTACGATCTTCTTCCCCATCTGCGACTTGCAATGTTTGATGAGCCAAAGAGCTCAAAGGAGACACGTGTTGTACCTCGAAAGAGTTCCCATCTGCCATTTTATATATTTGATGTCCTGTCTAATACACATCAATGTAAAAATGATTACAGTCTTTGTAAGCTTTGTGTTAATGAATTCGGTTTGCCACAACGGCTCGCCTCGGTTGCGTTCGTATCCGCACCTTTCGCTGTGCCCGCTGATGACCCGATTTCCCCGGAGAGATAATTAAAGTTTCATCTTTCACCCCTCGTTCATTTCTCTTCCCATTCATTCCTCCTTTTGCGCAGCGCAGTCTAAACCAAACAAGCTTGTCGTTGTTCTCGATTTCTCTCCCTAAATCAAACAACCCGTATCCTCTCGGTGACTTTAAAAGGCTGAACCAAATAATAGGATTCGGTCTATGGTGACACGATCCCAAATATTAAGTTCTGTACTATGTAGTTGTGTCCTGTATGCTTTGGCTGATGTTCCTTTGTCTCACCTCTTCAAGAAATGTTATATATCCGCAAGGAGTCAGTTTCTCTCGGTTGTTGAATTGTCTTTCAGATTGATGACATTGGGGAATGTTTAAGTCCCCCGAGGGTACATTGCAATGCAGATATACCTGCCAATGTGTGTGTTTGTGTGTGATTTGCTCGCATGGGTGCATCATTGTGAGACTTATTTTGCAACCGACCTTGCAAAAGAACGCAAACATTCACTACATGCCAGGCAAGTAGTTGGTGATGTCCCTTTTTTTTAAGGAGCTCACACACAAACCGTTCCACACATTCGTTTTATTTATTCATCTAAAAGCACAATTTCAATCTTTGCCGGCTACAGCACGGGTGCAGCTAGCGTACACTGGCAAAGCATTATCAACCTCATTTACAGGGTGCATTCGGGCATGCCAACAAGGAAGCCTACAATACAAAAAGGAATCCTTTCAGTGTCACGTTAAGACTCCCTTCTGCCATATTCCCTCGATCTTGCTCATATTTGCACTTCGGTCATCACTACGGTATTTGTACATCTGACATCATATATTTGGGATTTGACTTGATCGTTTTTCTGACTGTGCGTGAGAACCCAACAAATTGAGTAGCGCAAGAAAAAGAACAAAACTAATACTGCATGGTGGGAAAAAAAAAGGTTTGGTTCTGGGTATTTCTGGAGTCTTTGTCTCTTTGTCTGTTTCACTCCTCTGTGCATGTATGTCTTTGTCTGGCTTACATGGTGCAACACATCACCATCCTCCGCCTACTCATCCCTATCCTCCTCTCCACCGCCTCTTTTTTTGACCTGCGAGTGCATTCCCTCGTTGGCGCACCTCTCCTGAGTTTTGCCCTATTATTATTCCTATAGACTCTCGTCGTCATTTCCACAGACGCAAACCTTATTGGAATGATAATCGTTTAATATGACTTGTAATGTGACTATGTCAGACTGGAAATCTTTTATTCCGCGGCTTCCCCTAATGATGATCGAGCCCTACGGTTTGTTTTAGTTTCACCGAGGAGCTCTTCGAACTTTATACAGCCTAAGGACATTTCTTCCAGCACCTCCACAGAGGTCACAGTGCTCAAGCAAAGGTTTGCTTAAGGGTTGTATTGCTGAATACATTTGACTCAAGGTCTGACTGCTTCCTGCACCAGTTCTTTGTTTTACCAAACAAAGCAACCACATTGCTCCAGTCTATGTCCCAAGAGGGAGATGTTCATTCTTTATATTACTCGGAAAATCAGATTTTTTTTTTTGTTTTGTTTTTTGTTTTTTTTTGTCTTGGTGAAAAAAACGAATCGCCACACATCCAACCGTCTCTTTACATATTTTATCTACTTAATGTTTCCAATTACTCAAACAGTCTCGGCGATTTGCAGTCTTGGACGGTCATTGAAATGGTAATGTGACTATGTCGGAGTGAAAGTCTTTCATTCAGTGGCTTCCAAGTGGATTTATTCATGACAATTTACTCTTTTTTGGTGGGATAACACTAATGAGAGGGTTAAAGGTTGACAGTATGTGTTTTTATAGCACGCTGAAAGCGTTGCATCCAGTATCAGCTATGTTCATCTCTCTCCACCACTTACAATAGGCTTGATTTGGTTTTGTACCATCTTATTATTCTTGTGCTCAGCAGCGTATATTTCCTGATAGCCGTATTATTCCCATTGCCTCAAATTCCAACAACTAATTTATTGAGCTTAATTTACTCAGTGGTTCAGATAAAATGTCACACCGAGAGCTCTTCAACCTCTGTTTCACCCAGTTATTCTGCCACTTCACTAATTCTCTTAATCTGCTTCATATCTCCGTCTGGCTACATCTACCCTTCCTGCATTCTCAGCTTCTCACTCTCACCTGTTTTCCTTTTTGGATGAAGAATAGCATTATTTTAATTTCTGCTCTGCTATCTTGTAAATTGTGTATTAATGTCTGCCTATTTTCCAGTGATCTGTTTTGCACAGACAGTAGATAAATAGGATTTGCTAACATGTACAACCATATAAGCGGTGGTGGGGGCCACACACCTACACACTTACACACACACACACACACACACGGTGTTCAGTGTTATTTTTGCTCCATCTGTAGCAGTGGTTGTTTTAAAGTGCCGTAGAAATACAGTTGAGTTGAGTTACATTTTCAATTCCCTGAAACAAAAATATTGGATAAAAGGGGGGGGGGCAGGGGGCTGAGGTAAGAGGATGCAACCACTCAAGAAACAGGCTTTTCAGATATTTCAGTGTTGAATTAATTGGCCTGTCAAAAGTTTGAAATATGTATGGTTATTCGTGCAAAAACTTTGATTTGTCTCAGGAGTAACTTTTCTTTTCTTTCATTTCATTGAAAAATAACTCAAATAGTGGAGCCCGGGGAGGCCAGGCAAGCAACTCTGTTTCCTTTACAAGTTGTGGGCTGTGTGTGTCTTCAGGAAGCCTGTGTGTGTTTTACAAATCTCCTGTGCCGTCGTTATGAGGCTGCGCGGCTGCTGTATCCTCATTTGTATGTGTGGGATCTTTGCTTTTTATTGCTTTTGCTTGGTTGCCGCTGATAATCTGTTATTTGCTCTGGTTTATATATGCTTGCAAAGGAGCTACACCTCCCATTGGCCTTGAGGGTGTGTGTTTGTGTGTGTGTGTGTGTGTATGTGTGTGTGTGTGTGACTGCGTGTCTGCTTACAGCCTGATTGACCACCTACAGTATACATGGACTGCACATATTGAATGGTTTGTGGAGCAGCTGTTTCTCCTGGAGCTTTTCGTCCCTGCAGACGGCTTTGCCGCAGAAACGAGGTAGCAGAGAAGGGGGAGGAGCTGGTTGAGGTGCAGGTGGGAGGGGGTGGGGGTGGGGGGGTTCTCGACGCAGAGAAGAGGGCAGAAGGAGGTCAGAAGATAGATTATTAGGTCTTTAGTCCCAAGCACTTAGCGGTTACATCACCCAGCGTCCTTTAATATCTGTTTCATTCATTTCACCATTTTTTTTCCCAAAATGTGGTTGTTAACTGTCGCACTGTTTAAATGATGACAGCCCAAACTTGGACAAATGCTCCCCATCGTTGTTTGTACATCTAACCTTGCTTCAGAAATCCAAGATTTTGAATTACTCGATTTAATTATATGTGAGGAACAAAAGCGCAGATGCATTTTTATTCCATACACCTCCCTACACTATTTTTGGTCTACATCTTTCCAGTACTTGTTGTTGTGAGGATAAACATGTTCACACATTCACATTTTCCTGTTGTAAATGACATCCAAAAACACAGAATGCTGTCTCTGACGAATGCTGATTATTTATTAGCCTTGATGTCACTTTGTAATTAACTTGGTTCTCAGCAATTCAAAACGCTTGTTGAAGATGTTCTTATTCATATTATTCTCGTACCGTATTCCTTCGTTTTGACTAATCACATTCAAAGCAAAACCAGGAGTGACATGAATAGGGTCAATCGAGGAAAAAAAAACCAGTAATTAGTTGTCATTGTTACCTAAACCGACAACAAAAGCGCACGATAGTTGGTTGATAAATGCTTAGTTGTTGAGCAAAAACGAAACTGTCACTTTCCATGGCGCTTTTTAAAGGTGAAGCACACATCTGACAATTAAACTATCTATTCAGTCTTAAGAAAGCAGAGGATTTGTTCCTGAATGCAGAGCTCAAGAGTAATTCGCCGAGTAGTTTTGGCTGTGATGTCCAAAGCCGCCTGTGACAACCTCATGCGGTGATGTCAGGTGATCAGCTCGCTATGTTTGCACTGTCCATCCCCGTCTGTGGGGTAGATTGTGTTCCTCTTTGGTCCAGTTGGACTCTGCCGAGAGGATTATCGGTGCTCTGCTGCAGTAGGCTCAGGCTCCAGAGGACTAACAAGTCAGACACTGTCAGATCCAGGGAAGCGAGGCCAAGGGCTATTGCTTTGAAGTAGGCCATGAGATTCTCATCTGGAGGGGATCAGATGCAGAGAGTGAAAGGTGTAAAGCTCCAACTAAACAAGGAAAAACCGGGTTTGGCTTCGGGAGGTGTAGCGATAGGCCGCCAAAGAATCACAAAACACTCATGGAACGTCAAAAGTGATGGAGTGGAAATGTTTTGTGGAATACAGAATAAAACCATCAGTGATTCTGCTGTCAAAGCATGTTGAAATATGTTTTACAGCTCTGGGTAATTTGTTGTTTTGCGGGTTCTTTGTCGGCATTTTGTCAACCAAGCTACGCCATTGAAACGGATTTTCAATGGAGAAGCACATACAAACATCGCTCTATTGAAAAAAACGAGGCTTAACGTATTTTTCAGATAACCTCCATGCTGAGACAAGCATTCACACCAATGTTATTATCTAATAAGACATTTATTTTTGCTCACTTAACACTCCCTTGCATGTTTATATTCATCAATTACCCATTTACTTCCATGATGTATCAATTCGCCAAGGACATTTTTCAATGTGTAGTAGTGGTCGAGGATGTTGTTGGTCGATGAAATTCAGGTTTACAAACAACATGACGAGCAGATCTATTGATGGTGGTGTTGCATCGCTTTGTATTAGAACAGCACAGCTTTTACGTAGAAGATAAAAAAAAATTAGGCGGTCAATCTTGTCATATCGATTATGAGGGAGAGAAATGCCAACGCGTTGGAAGTCGAGCAGGTTTAGGCACCCCACACCTGATATAATACAAAGTCATAACGACGAGTAATTTGGCGTCAGGTGATGTGCTGCCAATATGAGTGAAAATGTATGTCTTCATGAGTTGTTCACATCTGACTCTGGGATGTTTTGAGAAAAGATGTTGCTCGGTATGCTTGCGAGGTGCAACACCTTATCTCCATTACAGGTCATCTTTGTAATGGAAGTCCATTAGCCTGGTTGAACAGTGAGGGAAGGAAGCAGAACTGCAACCACCAAAAAACAAAAAAACAAAGAAACACCCCAGCGTTAACAAGCATTACAAGTGGATGTTCTGTAAGTCTTTATCCATTTTCAATGAATCACCCCCTTTGTGCAGCAACCATTGACATTGACATTTCAAAAGAGCGAAAAAGCAGTTTGGATTATGCAAAAAAACAACACCAAAAAACCAACATAAAACTCTGGCGGTGTGGTACATGGTCCAAGGAAGAACCCACGCATGGTGTTGAGTATCTGAATTCACGGTGAAAATACAGAAGTCACCGTGGCATGAAGGAAATTGCCTATCCCCTCCAGAATAATAATGGCACCCTCAGTCTGTTCAACATTATCCATGTCCCTGGAAGTACTTTGCTAAAATTAACAAAGAGAGTGCACAACAAACTCAAATGATACATCCAAAATGAGAGATTGATGAAAGTGGGTTTTCATCTGTCAACGGAATCGTCACTGACCGTAAATGGTATTCCTCACGAACATGTCCAAGTTCCCTTTACTTTACCTGAAAATAAATCCAGCGCAAACCCTAAATACATCTTTGGGATTTGTGGGAACAGTGCACGCCACGGAATATGACATAACAGTGAAAGCAGATGTGTAACCTGATTTCTATCAGCATTACAATACAATCGTATCACTCGATCAATCAGCAAGCCC
The DNA here is from genome assembly GCF_001891065.2 of Hippocampus comes. Taxonomy (NCBI): domain Eukaryota; kingdom Metazoa; phylum Chordata; class Actinopteri; order Syngnathiformes; family Syngnathidae; genus Hippocampus; species Hippocampus comes. Next base: position 669,251 of record NW_017837215.1, read on the forward strand.
GCGTCCAGATGCACAGTCGCACACACTTTTACAATAGTCTCACTGTCTTCCTGTCTGAAGTAATCTCAACCATGTTTTTGCATCCCATGAGGAATGTCTTTTATCATGTGACACAATGCTATTGGCGGAGATGGGAAACGGGCTATTCGGACAGCTGTTTCCCATCAGCGTTCAGTCAACTGTACAAGTCAGCCTGTCAAAAGCCTGCCCAGAGCATCGCAGCGGCAGAATTTAGCCCCGAAAGATACAGGGTTCAAAGTAGTTCCAATTACCAGGCCATCCCAATTTGTTTTCCCATAGCGACGGTGCTTCATCAAGTATCTCGGGCAAACTGGCCCGGTGTCATGTACAAATCCGTGGATGAATGTGTTTGCCTCCATCTGGGAGTGATTATGCCTTTTCCTTATTGTTTCCTGTCTTTTCAGTCAAACAGAACTCTACCGCTGTTCTGCTGACTCTATGTTGGTATGTTGGTTGGCTCAACTCCCTTGTCTTGTTCGGGTCCACAGCCAACCCTCAACCAATTTTTTTTTGTTTTAATTTTAAGACCGCGCATGCTTTAGAGCAGTCACTTCATTCAAATACAGTACATTCTTCATCTCATCACGATCAAGAATCACTTAAGTGACAGAGCGAACGAGTTCAGCCTTCCGTGCGAGGATTCCTTTCCGTTAAAGCCCGTCCAGCACAAATCAGCAAATCTTGGTCCAGTGTTGTATTTTTAGCTGACTGGTATTTTAGTATGATTTTTGACACGTGTTGTACATTGTGCTTGAGAACGAGCTGCCAATGATGACCACAAATCACAGTCATCGGTTGGGCAGCGTTGGACAGACACAAGTTTCCTTTGTCTTCGGTTCAACTTCTGGCTGCGAGCGTATTTTCTGCGTGCAGGCTCTTTGCTGTTGAAATGTGATAATTTTGCCTTACCACTGCCAGCATCTGAACTATCTCAAGCTCACCAGTTGATATTGTTCAGGAACAAATTCTGTGCCATGTCGGGTAACCATTTGTTTAGTTTTCGTGGACTTATGAACCCCTCTGACATGCCCAGCAGGATTAAAGTCCTTCATCTGTTAATTACTTTTACAGAGGTAACTGGAATGTGGATATCATAGAAGTTTGGGAATTCTACTTTTTTTTTTTGCTCTGTTATTACTTCACAATGCAATACATTCATTGTTTATTTAACATACTGAATGTCAGCAACCTCTTTTAAAGCAACCAGTACAATAATCAAAGCTCTCATTGACATGGCCTGTTCTGTTTTAATTGTAATTATTTTTTTTTTTTCCAATTGCAGTTTTACGTGATGACTTCAGGCAGAACCCAGTCGACGTCATGGTTGCGGCGGGCGAGCCTGCGGTGCTGGAGTGCCAGCCACCCCGTGGACATCCGGAGCCCACTATCTCATGGAGGAAAAATGGGTTGAATTTAGACGACAGGGAGGAACGGATTACAGTAAGATACTTGGACTTTGCGCATTGCGTGTACAGTATTACGTTCTGCTCTGTGCACCAGAAACCCCGATGTAGAACTTGACAACATCATGCATTTAATAAGTGTTGGCAAGGGGTTTTGTGTTGATGCGTTGCATGTTTGAAAGTTCAGTTAGTGCACAGTGACAGGTAGAGTCCCTCTCGGGGTTTGTGATGGACAGAGCAGCGAGCTGTGATTTAAGGAGAAGCAGGGATCAGACCCATGCCGAGGCCCCTGTGAGACAAATACAAAGGCTGCTTTTGGTTTGTACTCCTTGCACGCCTGTCTTTGTCCTCCCAACTATGGAAATATGACTTTGCCCCAAGAGTTCACCGAAAAGACATCATTTACTTTTCAAAGAAAATAGAAGTCAACCAAAAGTGACTGCTTTGCTTCCTTCGTGTTGTAAGTGAATGCATACAAAAGGTGTGCGTTAGTCATTGACAGGGTCAGGATAGTTTTTAATGAAAGCTGTGCATGCACCAATTGCGCATTTCACAATCAGCTGTTTTTGAATGTGCACTGTTAAGGGATCACGGGGTGCATGTCGAGGCAGGCCTTATTGATGAGGAACCGGACTGAAAGTTGAGGTTTTGGGGTTGCACATGAAGGCTCAACAAGCCATTTTTCTTGCCACTGAAATTGCAGCTAAAATAGGAAGTGGTCACTCTCGGAGGAAAAAAAAAAAGCTGACTCTTTAATCAGCTGCTAAAGTGCAGCAGTACAACAAACCACAGAAGTTAGTGGAAGATGGTTTTAGCAGCCCTGAAGGGATAATTCACTGATGTCATGACACTGTTTCTAATTTTAAAATGGGTTCGAACATTGTAGACTCAGCAATCCTCGTTCCCACAAATACCTGCATAATAATCTTGCTGTCCACAGTATCTTATTCCAATAGTTCAAACACCTTTGACTAATCCACTGAATACTAAATTCGAGCAAGACGCAGTTCTCATAATTCACCCTGTGTATTACTAGGCTACCATAGGTGCACATCATGCCAACAAACAACCGCTGTTTATTACATTTGAAATTCTGGAACTGCATTCCTGGCAGATCGTTTTGTGGCAATTTACAGGAGGTGCGGGGGAGGGGCTTTTTCTGGTATACGTTTAATTTGATCCCTGCAGCATCAATTTAATGAGGGGGTTCTATCTATATGCTGTTGAGTGGCCATCAGGTGCTATTCAGCATGACGCTGAATACCCTGGCTTCCTTGGCTGACACGACACGGCAGGCAGCCTTGACCTTTGACTTCTTGACCTCCTCTAAGTAGCAACAGAAGAGATTGCCCTTGAAAAAAAAAATAAAAAAAGTAAGCATTTTCACAAAAGCCAAGCGCTGATTTTTGTCAAGGTCGTTGTGCCTTTGCAGTAAACAGCCTTGTGTGTTTGCTTCCTCATTGTATTCGTTTGCAGCCGTTGCGGTATAACAGTGGGTAGTGATAGGCTGTTTGTGCAAAGGCTCACATTCAAAGTCGGATAAAGACAGCTTCTGCGCCCCGTGGCGTTGCAGGGTGAATCGTATATGAAACGAATGCCAACGATGTGATGAGTGTGCGTGCTGATATACGAATAGGGAATTAAAAAAGTTTATTCAAGGAAAAGTACATTGGTGCATACGGATGTACACCGGTCTACTATTACACTATAGAGTTTCTCATACCGTATGGTTACATGAGGCGCAAAACTTCTTCTGCATCTTTGTAAGAAGCACATATACACATTTAAACGTGTAAAGTAGCATCTTTTATTCCAAAGGGCTCCGCAGTTATGGCCAAATTATACACACCCGGTGACGAACAAATGATGCACGTCTGCTTGGGGGCTTGAGCAAATACAGCTGTGTCAATAATCTGTGTGCTTTCATTTAGATCCGCGGTGGCAAGCTGATGATCACCAATAGCAGGAAGAGCGACGCAGGAAAATACATTTGCGTTGGAACCAACATGGTCGGCGAGCGCGAAAGTGAAATCGCTGAGCTCACCGTGCTTGGTAAAATTAGCACCTTTGCAATTGATGTTTTTTTTTTTTTGGAAATGTTACAGTGCATCACTTTGTACAAATGACATTTCAGTCCCAGTGTCTGCGTCACTGGAACGCGTTCATTATATGCAATATATCCAAAGCTAAAAATATATGGCACATGCGTAGCAAAGGCAATGCGTGTAAGACAATAACCCTGCAACCACCTCAGCATCAGAGATCCCATCTTGCTTCCTTCCACATCTAAAAGTTTAGCCTTCAGCCTTAATTCTCACCCCCCTCCCCTCTCACTCCACCACCCCACACTCCTTTTTCTACCATTTCCCATTGGAATTGAGCTCTTATCAGTATCGCAGTGAGATGACCTTGGTTGGGGTGTGGAATCTGCAGTCTAAAGCCACAATAAAGCCATTCAAGGCTGTGAGAATAATCTTGCAGAATGCACTCCAACGGTCAAAATACTCCAGAATGTCGTACAACACGTATGACCTTTGAGATCTTTGAGTGACAATTGCCAGAATATAGATCATACCATATAGATGGCCTAATGTGAAGATGTCCAGACAGGCATGCTTGGATGATTTTGGTGTGGAAGAGAAATGACAGCCCTGACGTCAACCGAGAGAGTACTTTGGTTAATTTACCCCCCCCCCGTGAATTCTATTGATATTAAATTGAACTATTTGGCCGGATGCCCATTAGAGCGCCCCACCTTCCTCAAGCGGCCCAGCAATGCGGTGGTGCTGGCAGACGGGAGTGCGGAGTTCCACTGTGCGGTTCAAGGTGATCCTGTTCCTACTGTCCGCTGGAGGAAAGATGATTCGGAGCTACCTAAGGGCAGGTAAATTATATCCGCCTTTTTTTGTAAACATGGCAACACAATGGTTCAACCTCTCCTTTCCATCAAGTGATACATCTCCCACCTCTTCCCTCCATTCTTTTAGGTATGAAATCCTTGAAGACCACACTTTGATTGTTCGCCAAGTGACCTCTTCAGATGAGGGTTCCTATACATGTGTGGTGGAGAACATGGTTGGGAAGTCTGAAACATCTGCCATGCTTACCGTTCACGGTCAGTCCAACTTATATTTCATGCCCTTGAAACACCAGTCTCTTGTTGCAGCACCAAAAAAAAAAAAAAAAAAATATATATATACCCTACCATTTTTCTCAACCCCCGCTGCCCTTTCACG
>NW_017837215.1:674146-800878 GCF_001891065.2 Hippocampus comes
AATCCAAATCCTTGACATTTCTGACAACTGTTTATAAATCAGAGAGGAGAACTAATCCTGTCTCCTAAGGTTACAAATATGCATGAGTAAACCACTTACTACTGTAACTGAATATTTTAATTTAAAAAAGCCTCGGCGAGGAAAGGCAGCTTTATTTTTATAGCGCATCTCATACACAGGGTAACTCAGTGCGCTTCAAAAAATTAAAATAGAACAATGAAAAGCAACGTGTGCTTGAGGGAAAAAAAAACTGAATATAGAGCAACTGCAGGTATCCAACCACAACAGCCCCCAAACCTTCTTAGCCAAATAAATTACTGTTATCGTATACTTTCCTTTTTGCATTTTATTTCGTGAAATAAAATATATATTTTTTAAATTCCATTGCCCTCCCTCATTAAAGAAAGTGACAATTCTTGCATGACTTACATGAGAACTGCATATGACCTTTTGTGCCTCCATTACTCATTACATTGTTATTTTCTGTCTTTTTCGCCATATAGTCAACACTGGTAAGTTTGTCATCCATCATTCACCTACCATCAGCCAGCACCACTGTGTCATCCTTATATATCATGCAGCATGTTGTGGTTTAGCTCTGTTCAAAAGAAGGTAAATATTCACAGTTTATAATGTTTCAGCGCACACGGGTTTTTAAAGAGTAAATTTTTAGGCTGTTTATCATAATTCTGACCCTTCCTCTTCTGCAGTGCCGCCAGCATTTGCCTTACGTCCCAGGAACCAGGTGGCAGCGATAGGCAGGACTGTCACCTTTCAGTGTGAGGCCACTGGAAACCCGCAGCCCGCTATCTTCTGGCAGAGGGAGGGCAGTGAGGTGAGGATGACCTTCGGTCTTTCCGTATCTCCTACCAAAGACGATCAGTGCAAATCCAACTCATGACTATATTCTAACGCTCCCCCCTCGCAGAGTCTCTTGTTCTCTGCACCGCAGCCGTTCAGCCGTGTGTCAGTCTCCCAGATGGGCAGTTTGACCATCACCGACGTTCAACAATCTGATGGCGGCCTGTACAGCTGTCAGGCTCTGAACATTGCTGGCAGCGTTATTACCAAAGCACTGTTGGAGGTTACGGACTGTGAGTGACAAAGGCACATTTTGTTGACCAATGTCATCATTTAAAGGCCACAGACCGGTAGAGAGGCCGAAAAAAAATTGTCACCTGCACAACCCAATTGTATTTGTATTTTTTTGGCCCCCTGGATTCAGACGTTATTACAGTTTTGAATTAAGCTTCAAGCGCCTCATTTTAATTGTATTTGATTGTATTGTATTAAATAGTGATGATGATGATTGGCAATGAGATCACAACACTACTACTAATTTTAGACTACATTCTACTAACATTAACATTACTAATATTAATACAACAACATCAATACTACTCCTATTACTACTACTACGACTAAAAATAATTCAACACCAGATAAAAACAAACCTTGACTGTGGTTAAAAAAAAAAAAAAAAGAAGCAATTTGAATACCGTGCTTGCCCCAGTGATTGCACACCACCAGCAATATTTACAAGCTCCCAATTAAATGACCCATGTGCTCACATGTGCATGTCTCTCTCTGTTTTTATTTATTTATATATTTAAAAATTAATGAGAGAAACTGCCCGAAGGGTTTTTAACTCGATATTCAGGCCTACCGCTAGATTGGAGGTATTGGTATGCAGCTTTCACTCCTCATAGCACTGATGCAGTGGCTTTAAAAAAGAAAATGAAGGCATCGACAGTATATGAAAGCTGGGAGAGGTAATGGGAATAAAGAAACGCCTGGTGTGGTTTTTTTTTTCTTTTACCCATTTTGCTGTGATCTATTAGCACTCTACTTTCTCTCCATCCCGCTACATCTCTTTCATCCCCATTTGGAGGGCCACATTTGTATGGAAATAACCAGTCCTTAATACCTCTGGCCGTTTTAAAGGCATGTTTCCATCAACTTTTTTGGTTAGTCGTATTTATTTAGAACTCCTGTCCCATTTCGCCGGGCTTTAAAATGTAAGATGGGGAGTGAAGAGGGCTGTGTTATCTTAGTCAGGCTGCGCTTGAAGCCGCCTCCATCACTACCTACTGCCGAATGAATGATTAGTTGCTCTGCTGGAGGGGATAGTTGATTTATTTTTCCTCCACTGGCTGCGCATCCCTCTATTGTTCTCTGGCTTTAGTAACTTTCCTCGAAATATCTTCCATATCTTATCCGGTTTTCATTTCCAAGCAGTATTTTCTGTTTCTTCCACTCTCAGAATGACTCGGACATCAGTTAAAAGTTTTTTTGTTTTTTTTTAAAATTCAAATCATAGTATTTTTTTTGTTTTTCACAGTTGCTTTATCCACAGAATTGTACATTAATTCGACGATAAACGCATTAATGGACTAGTTATGGATTAGCCAATTTATGTTATCAATTCATTGTTTGGTTTTTTTGTTTGCTGATTTGATTTTTTTTCATGTAAAAAAGCCAAACAATCAAACTAATAAAACTAATGTTTTATTCTCATTGCGGCGAGATATTAAATTCTCTTGAAGACCAAAATCATGGATTCTCCTCATGGGTGAATGCCAGTGTGATTTTTTTCCCCACTCGTTTGATCACTTATAACACAATACAGTACTTTCCAAAATAAAACTGTTGACAAGCATTCTGCCAATGTTCATGTCCACATTGGAATTCATCCAGGCTTTTCTAGCATCAGACAAATGCCTTTGGTTGCCTAAAGAAGACCCAGTTGGAGTTTTATGTTGTGCATAAAAAGTACAAAAACTAACCTCAATACTTGATGTGTTTAGTACAGGGATTATTAAATACAAAGTACGTGTATTTTCATTCATGTCCTTGCATGCTTCTGTTTCTTACAGCTGGCTCGGAACTGCCTCCCCCTGTAATTAGACAGGGCCCGGTCAATCAGACTGTTCCTGTGGACAGCACTGTGGTATTGAGTTGCCATACAGCTAGCATGCCACCTCCTTTGGTCCAGTGGAAGAAGGACGGTGTGGTGCTGTCACCAGTGGACACACGTTTATCCATAGCAGAAAGCGGGTCACTCGAGATTCGCCACACAAAGGTACAGCACCATGGTGGCGGTGTCATTTGATAATGATCACGGAGCAACTAATACTTGCCATTTTATATGCCTTTCCAAAGCTGGGAGATACAGGTTTCTATACCTGTGTGGCTTCTACTCCCAATGGAGAGGCCTCTTGGACGGCATATTTACAAGTCGACGGTATGTAAAGGTTGCTTAAGGGTCTATTTAGTTGACATTTAGTAGGGCAAAGTAGTGTACGGATTACTCCATCAGTAAGCTGAATGATTTTAAATGGAATTCAACACAAAATATCCTGGTCACATATACACATCTGGCAAAAATCACCCACCTAAATGTCATATTTCTGTTCTGGTAAAATATTACAATGTTTATGAGATTTTTTGCACTTGTGCATGTCAGAGTTTGGGGTCATTGTCCAGACCAGTCGACCTTCCGGTCCCGACCTGATGGCATCTGGCAAAACTCACCCACCTAAATTTTGTCATATTATATTTCTGTTCTGGTCAAACATTACAATGTTTAATGAGATTTTTTGCATTTGTGCATGTCAGAGTTTGGGGTCATTGTCCAGACCAGTCGACCTTCCAGTCCCGACCTGATGCCTGGTGCTCCAACTAAACCAGAGATCACTGACATTAGCCCCACTTCCGTCACTCTTTCATGGAAGCCCAGCACCAATGGTGGGACCATGCCTACGTCTTACCTAATAGAGGCATTCAGGTGACGTGTAGATTATTGGCCATGCTCATCATCTCTTTCCAGTACACTCTCCCTTCATTATATATGATTAAATATGTCCTTTTCATTTCTTCCGCAGTCATACTTTAGGCAGCAGATGGGTGACCCTCGCTGAGCATGTGAAGATGCAGACGTTTGTACTGAAGAACCTGAAGCCTGGCACCGTCTACCTTTTTATGATCAGAGCTGTCAATGCTTACGGTCTCAGTGACCCCAGTACCATCTCAGATTCGATCCGAACACTCGGTAAGTGGGAACATTGATTTTATTTTTTTTCCAAGTCATGCATTTCTTTTTGTTTTTTTCACCTCTGCCAATCAATATATATATATATATATATATAAACACACAAACACACACATGCACACACCATTTGGTGGCAGAGCCGTGTGGGTTCCACTCTCAGAATGTACAATTTTAGTTCGTATTCAAACATAACCGCAGCGTTTTTTGTCTCTTTTTTTGGACCAAAAGACAGCACTTATACAGCTGAGGGAACTGATCCTCGCCACATCCAGAGGGAGTTGGGGGATGTGGTGATCCACCTAAACACCCCCATTGTTGTATCATCTTCTGCGGTCCGGGTAAACTGGATAGTAAGTGGACTGAAGTAACTATACAACATTTGTTCTATGAGAATTAAACATGATGGGAAGTAGTAGTTACAGCTTACAGATGTTGTTTGATTGTTCTTTAGCATGAATTAAGTTGGAGAGTTGTGTGTTGCACCACTTTAGTTATTTCGCTCATGTCATCATTTGTGGACCACATTCAGTATCTCCAAAATAATTTTAAAAAAATAGCCAGAATAAGAAAAAGCTTGCTGATACAAATATGGCCAAGAAGAAAATCAAGTCAAGAAGTAGAAAACAAAGTCAATAAAAAGCACCTTACAGTTAACTGAAGCATGAATGAAGTCAGGAAGCAAACATTCCTTTGACGGCTACTTATTGTTTAGAGTCTGTTTGCTAAGGTGTACAACCGACATTGATTATTTTTGTTTTCTTCTGCACCAGGTCGAGCAGCACTCGCTGTACATTCAAGGCTACAAGCTGTTGTACAGGCCCTCGGCTGAACACGGTCAACCTGAGGGCCGGTGGAGTGTCCTCGATGTACGTGCCCCACATAAGGACGGCGTGGTGATCGGTCAGCTCAAGAGAGGCGCCATCTACGAGTTCAAAGTGCGTCCCTTTTTTGACGAATTCCAGGGAGCTGACAGTGAGGTGAAAGTGATCAGAACGTTGGAAGAAGGTGAATATCTGAGATTTATTTATTTTTTCCTCCAATTCACAGCTGGAAGTTTAATAACGCTGTAGTGCTATAACCGTGTTTCGATCCAATATCTGTGGACTGATATCTACAATGAAATCAGGTATTGCGGTGTTTTCTCGGACAGTTCATAGTGTAAGCTTGCTTCTTCTGCAATCAGAGGTGAATAAAAAAAAAAAAACATTCAAAAACAGTATAAGGATGATTTTGGAGTGGCACCTTCAGAATGTATATTTCAATGTGTTTTTTAAATGTATTTTTTTTTTTATCATGAACAACGAAGGACATTTATTTGGTTGCAATGTCTCTCATTGTTGGTGAGTTTTTACCTATCGACATCTGTTCCTTCATTGCAGCACCAAGACAAGCCCCCCAGGATGTTAAAGTAACAAAGAGCGATACAAACGGCACTGTAATCCTCATATCATGGAAAGCACCTCCAGTCCCGGAGGAGGCAGGAGTTATTCAGGAGTATAAGGTATAAACGAGGATACCCGCCCTTCCGTCCCCACAAGTCATGCTTCCACTCATGTGTATTCCCATTTAAAGTCTAAACTGCTTCTTTGTGGTACCACTAATGCCACTCAGTGCTATAGATTTATCCCTAAGGCAATCGCTGTCACTTTCTCTTTGTCACCTTCTCTTTTTGACAGATCTGGTGTCTGGGCAATGAGAGTCGCTATCACGTCAACCAGTCAGTCGACGGCTACACCTTCTCGGTGCTCGTTCCTGGTCTGTCACCTGGGATCCGCTACAGCGTTGAGGTCGCGGCAAGCAATGGTGCCGGACCTGGTGTCAAGAGCAAGGTCACGTTCTTTCAGTTTGGTAAGGGTCCTACATAGTACAGATAAAATTATGGGGAAAAAAGTATTCGATAAGGACACCTAGCCATTACATCAAAATGGCACTAATATGGAACAAATTATAGAGGAGGCCTCCGCTTGACAGAAAGTCAAATGCTCAGTTTGTTTTGTGCAGTGCTGGCCAGTCATTCTGGATCTGTAATAGAACTTCCCGAAACCATTCCCACAAAGTTGGAAGCATACACTTGCCGATTGTCTTGGGAAAATGAAGGATTAAAATTGAGTGGTAATGAGAAGACTAGCCAAACTAATATATCCCAGGTCACTTTGGGTGTGGATTGTCGCCAGTAAAACACATGTAAACAAACAACCGTTCAAACTCAACTAATCTTTCGTTGACCTGTGAACGCCGCACGGATTGGAATGTGGGAGGAAGCTGGCGTAACGTCCGAACGATCAGGTGGACATGCTCACCCATATCCAGCGAGCTGCTCCAACCCCATATTGAATGCATCTATTGATTGCGTGATCTATGTTCATGGAAATTGGTGCTAATTCCCATCTGGTGTTTCCTATCCATTCACCGCCAGTGTTTCGTTATGTATGATGTTTTTCAAAACCCAATCAACATTCATGGAATTATCAAATCCAACACATCATAAATGAAGTCTGCACCCTTGCAATTAAAACTGACTCTCACATTTCAGTTGATTTTGTCCAATGTACACTGTCTGTTTTTCTGTTTCCTAGACTCTGCTGGCCAGATGATGGACCTCAGCGAGGGAAAGGACACCCTGTCACACATTTCAGACGTGGTGAAGCAACCAGCATTTATTGCGGGCATTGGCGCCACCTGCTGGTTCGTCCTGATGTTTTTCAGCGTGTGGCTCTACCGTCATCGGAAGAAGAGAAGTGGCCTCAGCAGCACATACACCGGCATCCGCAAGGGTCTGTGAGATTCATTTATCCATTCATTCTCCAAACCGCTTATCTTCACTCGGGCTGCGTGTTCATATTTAGCAATGCGTGTTCGAGTAATTCTTAATTTACTGCATCATTTTATGGGCCAAGTAATTATCCTTTCGCAATGACTTGTGTACTAGTTCTTAATTTACTGCATCACTTCATGGGCCAAGTAATTATCCTTTCGCAATGACTTGTGATTTGTATAAATATAAGCACGGGATCTACTTCTGTTATTGATTTTGAATAATTTTTTAAATAGCTTTTTAAAAAATTCTGTGGAGGGGATAATGTTCGGTAATCTGTCTTTTGGAACTAAGACTGAAGACACAATTAGGTCTTGCTACGTGCACACAACACAGACGTTTGAAGGCTGACCTTTCGATGCTACAACATGTCATTTCCCCACTGCTGTTTGGACACTCAGGCCAGTCAGCCTGCCATTACCTTTGCCGCAGTACCCCTGTTAAATTTCCCTTGTCCCTCAAGTCTATGATTAACCTTTTCACATGCCTAAGATATTGATGATTGATAGCATGCTTTTTTAAAAAAAATCTTTGGCTTGAAGGATGATCATCAATACGGTGGGCACGCAGCACCAAATAGATGAAGAGACGAGTCGCGATTGTTTTTGCGTGCCATTTTAATTACATTTACTTACACTCTTTTGTCTGTCCGAACAGTGCCGTCATTCACTTTTACACCAACTGGTAAGAACAATATCGTTACTTTGCCTGTGTGGATGTTTTAATTTTTCAAGATAATGATCGGTACTATGCTAGAATACCATGTGCGGCCAAAAGTATTGGCAGACCTGGCTATTCTATCTTAAATTTTAAGAAGTCAAAGTATGGAGTTACTCCTATTTGCAACTTTAACAATTCCCAATCTTCTGGGAAGACTTTGTACTCACTTTTGAAACGAGTTGATCCAACGCAACTACTGTGTGATCTGAGTGAGAGGTGTTGAAGTTCCAGGCTTTTATTGTATTCCACACTACACAGATCCAAACATGCCTTTAAAGGACTTCCTCAAGCTGTCCCTAACTAAGTTCCTAGGTGTGTCTACTGATGTCGTAAATTCATCTTAAAATACAATTCACCAATAATACAATACAATGCTATGGCTATTTGGTCACAATAGCTACCTTTGCAGGGATAAAGATTTGTACACGGGTCATTACCAAGTTTGCTTCAGCAGAGTAAGATAAAATCATGTATTCTTCGTTATCCAAAATAGATACGAGGCACAAATGTTTTTCAGACTCGATTGTGACATTAAGATAAGGCATTTAAAGAATGTGAGGTTTTTTGTTTTTTTTTTGCCTCCGTGCCTGTTAGTTACCTACTCCGACTATATGCCCTCACTAAAGTTGCTGTAAACTTTTGACTTTTCCTGTCTGTCATATTTCTTCTTTGCCCTCGGCACTCCCTGTTTGTGACAGCCCATCAACAATGAATGTTTTCCGCCTCATTTTTCAGTTGCATATCAAAGAGGAGAATCTGTCTGCAACGCTGGCAGGCAAGTGGTATTTTGATTCTTGGATTTCAATTGCAGCTGCTTGGTAGAAACACTAGGAGGCGCTGTCTACCTGTTGTAGCATTTGCAGAGTTCTGTGTGTTCGTTCAAGCCGTTAGAGCATGCAGTAGGTTTTGAGTGATGGCCCTGTGGTTGTCTTTGTTGCAGACCGGGTCTTCTGAGTATGGCGGAACCTCTGAACCAGCTGTGGCTGCCAGACAATTGGCCGAATACATGTGCCAATCATAAGGACTGCAGTATCAACTGCTGCAATAATGGGAATGGCACCAGTGACAGTAACATGACAACATACAGCAGACCAGGTTAGTGCCTGTCAGGACTCTGACATACCATGTGTAATAAATCAAAACAGCTGCGACTGGCTTCTCATTGATATTTTCGCTGACGTATGCTCTCGTTAGCCGATTGCATTGCCAACTATGGAAAGCACCCAGACAACAAACACGGGGGACAGCTTGGCTCCGAGACAGCGATTTACACCGACGTGAACCTCAGCGACAAGCTCAATGAGATCAAGACATTCAACAATTCTAACTTGTGCTATGCAAGTCCAGGAGGAGATTCATCGGATGCATATGAACCAATCCCCTATGCTACCACCCAGCTTATTCAGGCTAGCATTAAAAACAAGGCTCATGCATTGGAACCTATGGACATGCCTTGTTGGAATCAGCCACCAAATCCTCCTCCACTACCAAAAGAGATGGCCACACAGATGCAATACAACATCATGGAGCAAAACATTCTTAATCAAGGTAAAGTAGGATCAATTATGCCTGAGTGGATAAAATAAGCTGTTACGCGGTTTAACGCTACTCTTCCTTCAGATCATCCACAAGGAAATGAAGGCTTAGTCCATCACAAAACCATCCCCTACAACCATAACCAAGATCACAGTATGGTAGGCTCGCTCCACAGCTCAGACAGGGGTAGCAACAGCACCTCAGGTAACGCTCAGGGCCTCGGTTCTCACATCCGTACCGAGTTGAAATAAAAGGCGCGCACTTTGACATTTCTACTAATTTCACAGGAAGTCAAAATCAAAAGAAAGGACCGCGGGCCATGAAGACTCCAAAACATACTGCAGTTAGCTGGGGAGATGCTCTTTCTCCTCCTCATGCTATTGCCTGGAACGGTGATGAGTACAGCCTCCCCATGGAGAAGAGGTGGACTTGTATTTTAATTATTTACAAATCCCTTCTTTGTCTGCTGCCCCCTGGAAATGCAATGACTCTTCCAAAGAGCCCGGCTGAGGTTAAAATATGTGTTGTGACAGTAGAACAAATCAAATGTGCAAAACAAAGATCACTCTTCTTAACAGACTACAAATATGCGCCATTCACACAAATCATCAAACTCATTCACTCCCAAAGACGTTTTTAAACGTCTTTTGAGACTTGGTCTAGAATTGGCTGGTACTGAATGAGTTTTAAGTACAACCAAAAATGTAAACCTCAAATGAACAGTCGGGATTTTGTACTGATTATACATTCACTGTATCCAGTTACAATTAATCATATCAGCTATTTTCTGTGGTCCAGTTTTGATCCAGAAAAGAGAACAGAAGTCTGCCCGACTCCACCAATTAGAGGGGCAGCATCATCTCCCGCCGACATGTCCTATAGTCAACAAGCGACCGCACACCCACAGGGAATCACCAGCAATGGTGTGCATGATGGAATCAACCACCTCAGGTAACCATTTTTTTTTTTTTTGGATCAACACAATGAACTATTTCATGAAGATTAAATGCAGCCTGTACATCTAATGAGACCGGATAGAAACCAAAAAAAATTGCCACTATAGTAATAATGTTTATTATTACCCTAATGCATGCTGTGGTTTTTATTTTATTTTTGTTGACTACATGTTTTTGGAAAGACCTCACGCGCTGTCATATATGGAAATGTATATTGTGACTGGACAGTAAATGTATTTAGAAGCCACCAATTCATCCTTGCCGTCTCCCCACCCAAAAACACAGCTCTACCCCTCTGTACATGGACACCGATGAACAAGAAGAGGATGCAGAGGAAGAGACGGCACATCCCGAAAACCACTATCATCTTCACAAAAACCAACAGCACAAGCAAAAGTTGCCTCACAACTCCCCGCACAAACTGCTTCTCCACAGGCTGGAACAGACCCCCGCCTCCAGCACCGGGGAGCTGGATAGATCGGTCACAGGGTCCATGGTGAACAGCTGGGGCTCTGCATCCGATGATAACTTATCATCGGGCAGGTCCAGCATTGTCAGCACCTCGGAAGGATCTTTCTTCACGGATGGAGATTTCAGTCAGGCAGAAGGCTTGCGTATGTGCAGATACCCAGAGGAGTCAGGTGAGGTGATTTCACGGAGCTCAAACATTTTAGCCAGACCTCTTTTTACAGAAATAAGACAAATAAGAGATGAAAATGCGGGTGTCCAGTCCGTACACTCCCAATACACATATAAGTATGGCTTGGTCATATACATTTTTAAAATTCTAACTGGCACACATTAAAAGTACTCATTCAGGCAATTTCAGTAAAGTGTTCAATCCGCACTTCCCTTGGCACACTGTAAAAGTACCCTTGAGCAAGATACTGTTCAGTTGCTTCGCACACACCAAAACATACTTGCGAAAGAATATTGGGAGGGTGAGATGAGAACAGACAAAATGATTATAAAAACTCATGTCACTCTTCGAAACACACAAAGTATACACCGACAAAGTCAATTGAAACGTTTGTTTTGAATTAAGACCTGGAAGAACAATTTGTATCGTGGTCCTTCAAACTGGCAACCCATGGACTTTGAATACCTATTTGAATTTTTTGGTGCATTACATTGCCCTCTGTACAAGAAAAAAAAATGAAATGACCAACTTTAAATGGAAACGTACCATAAAAGACATTTCTTTGGTCAACGGGTTCATTTACATTTTATTATGATTAAATCTCAGGGCAGCGACATCAGCGACCCAGCAGTCCCATGTCCACAGACAGCAACATGAGTCCTTCAATAATGCAGAAAAGACCCAGAAGGTACAAGCAGAGCCAGTGTGTGCAACCAAGCTATCATCCCAAAGATGCCTTCAATGACGGTAAAATATCCGGAAAACGCCGGTTCGGGGAATGTGATCTAATTCATCTCTCAAGATCTAAATATTTGGATTTGCGTGTGCTCTCCTCTGTCCCCCAATCCCACTGCCTCGCCAGACTCCCTCATGCCTCTGAATTTCCCCAGTCAGATGTCCCATAGTGACTTAAGAGTACGGGGGGCCACGTTACCCCGGATGGGTTCTGGAGAAGCCCGGGGCCGGAGAGGCAGCACCGGGACTCACCGGATCAAAGAGGAACCTTTTGAAGATGGCGAGAGCCAGGACGTAGAAAAGATTCTACCAAGGGGAAAAGGAGGCAGCAAAAGCAAACAACACTCAGGTACTGGAGAGACAACGTTGCTCTTTTTGCAACATGTCGAATGTATGCATTTGTCAACCTCAAACACTTTTTTTTTTTTTTTTCGATCAGAATGTGGGGACGTTCTTCTGTACAGTCGCCCCTCTTTCCCATCGGGTCCAGCTCAAAGTGAGCATGATGACCCCAACGTATCCAGCATTATACTTTGTGACGACTCGAGGGCCAAACACAGAGGGCAGATGGAGTCTGTGGGAGTCGATGAGGTAAGCCACCAGTCAAAATAGACAACACCATGACGATATTTCAGAGCTATTGTACATAAAGGAATAGAGAATCATTTAGCGCAGAGAAGTAAGGTGACGGCTTCCTCATTTTGGACCTCATGACAACAAAGGGCAATTTTACACTCCACGAAATAAATATTGTGATCAAATAGTTCTTTTGCATGTTCTTGACAAGTTTTTTAAAGTATAAGCATTATGTCCATTTCCCCACCAAATAAATCTAACCGATAATCAGCAAAATGTCATACTAATGAAAAGGATTTTATGGAAAGAAACATTTTGCCTAGCAACGCGCTTCAGTTTCTCTCTCTTTTCATAGTTCCTGAAAAGTTGAGAACCTTTCTGATGACACCGCAACATCTGACACCTGCTTCACTGAAGGACTCGGGGTGGGAGGCATGGAGGGGGAGGGGGGACAATAATGAAAAGACTAAAATACTGCACAATAAATGCTCTTTTTCTATGTCAAATTTCTCACTCGATGTTGGTTTAAAAAAAAAAGTGCTCATGTTTATGTCTGTGGACTTTATTCTGGCTGACCGTCTGTCTTAGGACTGAAGAAACATGTCACCCAGTGATGTAAGATAAATGCGCACGTTATGGCCGATGTGGTTGTCGACAAAAAAATGTTGTAAAATGATGAGCGTTACTCGTGTGTTCTAAAAATGCTTGTGTCATTTCCAGACATCTTGTAAATTGTTTACTGCCACAGAAGTGCTTCAAATTGAAATTTGATGTGACAGTGTTAATGTTTTATAGGGTGATGTATATCTTGTCCTCGGTTGGTTCTACTTTGGTTAGAAAAGCACAATCACTTATTATTATTATTATCGTACGCATTTTGTGGAATTGTGTAAATCATTTGCTAATTTCACTTGATTCTGAGAAAATGAATGTTGATCTCAATTGTGTATCCACTTGCGTACATTTTTAAGCTGCTTTCATTCAGAAGTGAGATCTGTGTATTGTGGATTCTTTTTTTTTGTTTGTTTTTTCTTTTTGCATGCACATTCTCCTCATGGATGTATTACTTCAAGATTCTGCTCTTGGCCTGGTTCTTTTTTGTTTTTATTCTCCGTGAGTTCAGTTTGCCTTTTTTTTCTCTTCACTTGACCTTGGCCATAACTTTTTCAAATTAAGTCTGCTCTCTTTGTTCTCTTATTAATCTCATCCTGAACTAAATACCTAAAGTGCATTCATGAGGCACTTTGCCCGCAGTAAATTGATGAAATCCGGTTATCTTGTGAAATCGCAAAGTTTCCCCTCAATATATGACATATGCTTTTGAATGACACAGTCACGTTATTTTCCATGGCCATAAATGATTGTAAGTCACACTACATTGAACCAATCCAGAGCCAGAAAAAACAAAATGGACATTGTGTATCATACGTTTCCAGTGGTCTTTTTTTTTTTTTTGCAACACACGGCAATGCATCCCGGCAAACCAGGCGTGTTGTCTTTTCAAGAACATGAATGTAATCACTCCGCTATATTCTCTGGGATTTCTGTATTTTGACAGTGATGTAGCTGAGGCCAAAGGTCAACTTGTTATATGACTTATTTTGATCAAGTTCTTTCTGATTTGAGACGTAACTAGGGTGAAAGGTCATATTGGTCATTTTGTTTTTTCCGAACATCACTCGACCAATTATCAACCGATGGTCCTGACTGCTAATCAGTGATTGCTTCAACTACACACTTGTCTGCACCCGTTTTCTACTTTTGTAATCTTCCTGAACCAGTCATGCGCAAAATATTCAACTCATTAAGTTTATTTATTTTATGCTTCAGCTCACAGTATTGAAAGCTTATGAATTGTAAAGAGTAAGAGCAAAGAGGACGCTTCAGTCTTGTGGAAAATGTTCCGTTCATTTCTTACAGAGGTACTGTACTGTTATGGAAAATTGTATACATTTATTTGGAAAATAGCTGTCATTCTGTCCCACTGTTTACAAATTAAACATGATTTCCAAATGCCACTGGATTTTTGTTGCATGTTTGTGTCTTAGCGCCCAATGTGAACTGAGCCCTTTCTGTGAAAGGGAAACTTGGGATTCAAGAAAATGTTATAGTCAGGAAAACTATTTAATGTACCTTGCTTATGGACATTCTTCAATTTATCACCTGCGTGCTGCAGTATTTTCAAATCATGTAGTTAGAAAGCTACATTCTTGGATCCTGAATCATTTAGCAAAGAAAGGTGAGGTCAAATGAATCGATGAGCTTTGATTCTGGATCCCATGACAACCATTGGCAAAATTACACTCAAATAAATACTTTTATTATAAGGCCCTTAGCACTTTAAACACTAGTATCGTTAGGAATGTTCAAATGTTACTTGAAGATTGTCTTTACAGTTTAAGGTTTTTATGAGTTTGACCTTTGATAGAATAAATTCACTTGACATAATTGCCCATGGAAATTCCTTTGCTATTATAAGGTCAATGACCGGCGTCACAGATCTTGAGAATGAGCTGGAAATAGTCACCATTTCCATATTATTCCGAATGCCACACAGAAAAAATAAGAAAAAAATGTTGAAAGATGATATCTGATATCATCTGATATCTGCTATGATATCATCGTCTGTACTGTTCAGCCTGTTCATTGTCACTGGGAGCTGCAGCCTACCACAGAGGATTTTGCGTGAAAAGCAAATTGTACTGTGGACCCGTTATCCATAAGGCACAGACCCTTGGGACCAAAAAAAACAAAAAAACTATTCCCATTCATAGTTTAACATGCATAGTAGGAACTGATGCCACACTAAATGCACAGTCTAGAAGTCAGGAGAATGAACCGCGACATAGTGACTAATATGCGATATACATCTGTGGAAAATTACAATACTATGGATGTCTGCCTTTCTTTGTTTTGCTTTCTTAGTTTGTTTTGCTTCTTAGCAAAGACAGCTGTCTACCCGAGGTTATTCTTTGTGTCTTTGTGTTGGGTTCTGAGATACTGTGTGTGTGTGTGTGTGTGGGTGTGTGCGCTTCTCTGTCTGAGTGAGGGTGTTCTGCCAAGTTTCATTTTCAATTATACCAAGTTTATCCAGTAGCTTCTCTCCAATCTGTTGACGACGAGCTGGCCCTGACAAGTCAAAGAAAATGTGGCGGAACTGAAGAAAGGTTGAAAATGGGGGCGGGAGTGGGGTTGCTTATAGCCGTCAACCCTTTGCACTCTATATGAGACAACTCAGCTAAGGACACATTCTGGATGAGTGCCATGCTGTTGGAATAAGTGTCTGGCTGTCTACGGAAAAAAAACAGATGAACTGAGCCATATGTTACATCAGTGTTCCATTTTCTCTCATTACAGCTTGACAAATGGAACTCAGTAGTTGGGGTTTTTTTTTCGTTCCATTTGTTTGGGTGATCAACTGCAGTTTTGTGGTGCTAGATGTCGATGGCCTATTTAACACTATGCAATTAGCAGTGCTGTTCCTCACAGCGTTTATTCAATTAGATGTTAATGTTGTAAATCCTGGAAGTACAGTGGTTCCTTGAGATACAAGAACATGCCCCTAACTCAAACTATTCACATGTAAAAATCACTTTTGCCCATTGAAATGAATGGAAATACCATTAATCCGTTCCACCCCCCAAAAAAACCCAACATTTTCTTGTTTTTTAATAAGGAAAAATAGCACTTTTTAATACTGTACTTTTAAAAAACAGCATAATAATTAAATCCAATGTAAATTCAACAGGTTGCGCATCAAGCTTTACAGCGTCAATTTAATTAATTGTACTACGTTATTGCGATGTGACTTGAGTTGAATTTACGACCATATACCTCTGATATCACAAGTCTGCGCTCAGCCAAAGCAGAAAGCCGGCCGAAAACTTGTCAGTCACGTCCCTCGTATCTTAAGGCAACACTGTAGTTTTAAAGTGATGAAAAATGTAGAGAACAAAAGACAATGCGGCCACACTCGTGTGAATCTCGTGAGTTATGAGTCTCTGCGAGGGTGAGTGATGGAGTGGGGATGTAGGACTTCAATTTGATGGAAGGTTTATTTGAGAAAGATTAGTTTCTGTTCAAGCAGACAGTTGGTGAGGAATTAAATTGTGTCGGAGATAATCAATGTGCTGGGTGAGACGGAGCTTGCAGCAGCAGTTGTAAATTTTAATTTGTTTAAGAAGATATATGGCTGTCTGTCACTCGCTGTGAAGCAAGGGGGTGCATAATTTGAAGCCAAGACCACTCTTTACCTGACACTATTGTACGCTATCATTTCACCAAAACAGTGCCTTCATATTGTAAAAAGCGTTCAATTGAATACCGCATTCAAGCATTCCTTTAAGAGTGCAGTACATGCTTTTTTTTTCCCTCCTCATCCAAAGTTCCTTTCCTGATCTAATATAAATAAAGCCACAATGTTTTCGTATTCAAAAATAGAACATGGCATTGTTGTTTCAGATGCACAACAGCAAAATTGACCTCCGAACAAGCCGCAATGCAAAAATCATGCTCGCTTCCGCTCACGTTAAACTGAGGAGGTGCTTCCCCCGAATCCCCTGCCCCACAGGGAACAAATGTAAAAACAGTTCTCTGCTGTCACACTATGCCAGCAGGATGTTGTTGTCTCACATTTCATTTTGGGATGTCAAAACTTTTAAAAGCAAAGTGTTTGGGAAGTGGTGCAGAAACAAAGTGCTCTAAGTAGGCTAAACAACACGTACATGATGCAATGGAATGCATCACTGTTGGCTGGCTGTTCAATTCGGATTGTAAATCGTGCCCACAGCATAATTAGCCTGTTTTCTGAAAAGGTTTTAAAAAATATTACACAGCTCTCAATGACCATAAGAAGAAACAAGAATTAGATCAGCGTCTGTAATTGACTCACATTGGCATCATTTGCAGTCTTCTGAATGCCATCCGAGTTTTGGTACTCATATTGTGGTGCATGATCCTGCTTCAGTTTTTATATCATTTCCCTACAACTTGACAAAGAAGACACTGAGTGCACATTTTCAAGATGCAACAGAAAGGCAGCAGACCTATCAGAGCGAAGAAGATGAAAATAAATTGGTCACTGAGGGAGCTAGAAGCCAGGAGACCATGGCCTTTCGCTTCCCCTCAGGAGCAGGTCTGCAGTCTCATGTTGTTTGCGTCACACCATCTGAAGTAGCAGGAGTGGTAGGAAGTAATATCCAAATGTCATGAGTCTCAAATCTGCTTATTTTTTTCAAGACAAATATAATGTACTGTGAAATGATACTGTAAAGTTTGCAACATGCAACTGCATATCGGGATCAAAAGATAAAATGATACGTCATGAGATGTATTCCTTATTTCTGCTTGTGGTCGCCATTTGTCATGAACCTTTTTTTGTTTTGTTTTTTTCAACAAAGACTTAAAGAGTGATGTTTAAAAAAACAGCAACACAGACCGGTATCAAAACAAGTGACAAGGGTGTGAAACAAAATACGATAAGAGCATCATGATCTTTCTTTGTGGGATGCATTTTTATGTTGAATGCAGGTTTGTGTGGAGAATGTGGAAACAAAAGGTGGACCCCTTTCAAGAAACAGGAGTAACCTGAAACAAAACATTCAACATGACAAGAAACAGCTTCAATACATGACCACAGAAACCACAATGAATCAAGACAAGATTGAACGAACCGAGGGAACTAAATACAAACAAAATTGACGAGACAATGAGGCACACCTGGTCAAGACACGAGTGATTGGAGGGGGCTGATTAGATGACAGGAGGAGGTTGTGCTGGGCTGACGAGAACAGGTGGCAACAAAAAAACCAAAACGAGCAGATGAGACATTCACAAGGGATACAGGAAAATGAGACAATATCATGAATTAAAATAAAGTGTATTTTTAGAAAAATGCAGTCCAGCATCGCTGATCATGACAAGGTCAGACAAATCACAACTGAGAGGAAATTTCATAGTGAGTGACATAACGAGATTTTGAATAAACCAGAAGATACGTGATACTGCAGGTGTAGAAAAAATGTGAAATATTTTGATGTCATGCATTTAACGGAGCTAAATGTCTCGTCATATAATGATGCCATGCAATCTATAACACTGAATGCTCCTATCCCCAATAATAAACATATGCCATGAATACATCTGATAGCTTGATTTAAATATGAACATTATTTATATCAATTTTGATAAGGCCGAATGTTTGGCTTTCATTAATGAATCTCATCTAGGAAAGTGGTCGGTAAGTAGCTTCATAACGTCAATTACATCAACATCATTTTAACTGCAGGTGGAAAGTGACTGATTGTGGTCAGTCTTGTTTAATTTCTTTCTCTCAGCCATCTGGGCTCGGTAATTGCTCATTGCAATCATTAAACATGGATTTCCAAGTAGGTATTTTCATTTTCCTGTAATGTATAATGTGATTGTTTTTTTTTAAGTAGTCTTTTTTTTTTAAAGGAATATGAAATAACAATTATCCAGCATATCCGCACAGTGTTGTGCAAGATGAACAAAATGTCAACAAGGACATACTGGCCATGTATTTTCACTGACTTCTGATTTCTTGTGCGTGGCCTGGAAGTCTGAAAGAACACACTTTTCTATTGTAATTATATTGAAATCCAAAGATTGATCATTTGAGTTTGTGGTCTTCAGCAGCGTCTTCCCTTCCACTGACTTCACATGAACTACAGCTACTGAAGTAGGAAGAATGTCAGGAGACTTAAACCAGTGGCCTGAGGTATCCCCGGATAAGGGAAATGGTCAGTCAAGTTGTGGCAGGGAATGGCCAAAAAAATAGTTTCTCTGTGTCTTCACCTCACTTCTCAAAAATGCACCCAGACTGGATTTAAAGCATCGGTGAGGTCTAACCAGTAATTCCCAGTTCTTGCACAACATCTGCAGACAATGCTGATCTTGGTCGATCAGACATTGTTATTGACAGGCTTTCACAGATTGCCTCAAGCAAACCAAAGCGAATCTCTCCTGGCTCCCGTTTAAAGAGAAACAATGTGATTTTTTTTCAACCATGTCATAGCATACGTGCCAAACAAAGTTCATGAGACAGCCGAGGCTAAATCGTGTTTTAGGATATCTTTATATATTTATACAGTGTGGCAGTCAGCGCTTGTAATGGGCGAGGCTGTGGAAAAATCACATTCATTGTGATGCCTTTTACAAAGTGACCGTGTGATGATGCATTTTAAATTCCGCTGGAGCGCTTGCATTTGTCAGCCTCGAGAATGAATTTTTCATAAGCTGCTTTTAAGGAATGAAATAAGAGTAGATCAATAAAGTCGGGCCACACCGACACAATAATTAGAAACACATCAACTGGCTTTCAAGCAGACATTTCGGATTTACTTTGAATAAAAGACCAGTCCGTTGCTTCAAATTGACTTAATGTGCAGTTCAGCCACTTACATTTCCAACAGTTTCGAAGGCCAGGTGGCATGAAGGGAAGGAAACATTGCTCATTTTCACGTACACATTTTATTTTGCATCATAGGATTGAAAATTGGCCCTGCTGTGGGTGAATGTGTATTCCTGAGGGCAAACCAGTCTGGCAGGTGAAGATTCCT
Source organism: Hippocampus comes (assembly GCF_001891065.2). NCBI lineage: Eukaryota > Metazoa > Chordata > Actinopteri > Syngnathiformes > Syngnathidae > Hippocampus > Hippocampus comes. Next base: position 693,756 of record NW_017837215.1, read on the forward strand.
TGGTTGGGAAGCCATTTCCAGAATTACCGATCCAAAAACGTATTGTTGTATCTTGGGCAAAAAAACAAAAAAATTATATATAGATATATATATATATATATATACCGTCGAAAAACGCCTTAATTAATTTATTTATTTTATTTTAACACAGCACATTACAAAACACGGACAGTATTCTAAAATATATTTTATTTTTTTTTAACAATCAGCATTTTAAGATGATGGTATGAATCCTGTGTTGATCAACTATTTTTGCGGTGATGCTAGCAATCCATGTAACCACAAATGAATCTTCATATGACTCGTGACATCAAAGTACTAGATGTTTGTTTTGGAAATTTAGACAAAATCGTACAAAAATTTTACTTTACTTTCAAATTGGAAAATTCTCCGGCATTCCTTTTGTAAAAATTCCTACAAAATCCGACAGTGGAACTTCAACTTTCCCAAGCAGTGCAGACCGGTATCCCATTGAAAATGTGGCACATTATGAAGCGCAAAATACGACAACAGAGACCGCGGACTGTTCAGCAACTTAAATTGTACATCAGGCAAGAATTGAAAAGCATTCCACCTACAAAGCTTCAACAATTAGTGTTCTCAGTTCCAAAAGAGTCAGTGAGTGATTTGAAAAGGAAAGATGATGTAAAACTGTGGTCAACATGCCCCTATGCCGGCTTTTTTGGAATGTGTCGCAGGCATCAAATTCAAAGAGAGTGGATACTGTATTTTGCAAAACAACAATAAACGTTTCGCCGTTTGAACATTTAATAGCTTGTCTTTGTCATGTTTTCAGTTGAATAGAGACTGAACGGGACTTGCAAATCATTGTATTCTGATTTTATTCATGTTTTACAGTCTCAACTTCTCCGGAATTGGGGTGTACTGTATACACATCAGTGTTTGGTCAATTTACACTAGAACCCGAGCGATTAAGCATTCGGACAATTTAATCAGCTGATATTTTAAAATTCGCTAAATTTTTCTTGTTTTTTTTTGGGGGGGGCAGATACGTGCGATTGTGTTTTTTTTTTTTTTTTTTTTTTAAACATACATGAACACCTACAACATAAGACAAAGACATTCAAACACCTCCCACCGCTTCCCCCAAAAATCTGTAAATTTTTTGCCAATCTTTCTCTCTGTTGTGAAGTTAAACTAACAAAGTCAAGTAAAAACATTTAAATGTTCTGCCTGTTTTTCATATTTTTATTTTTGTCAGCATTACGGGGCCCAAAAATAAATTATTTTATTCATATTATATATATATATATATATATATATATATATATATTTTTTTTTTTTTTAAAATTGGCCAAATAGGTGGTGATCGGATTTTTTTTTCTGCCAAATATCGGAATTGGGATAAATGTACAAAAAAAAGGCTATATTATCGTCAAGACTTAATTTACACTTGTGACTGTTGATTAAAAAATTATTAGATTATTTTACCCAATTAAGGCATTGCAAACAGAGCAAACGTTACTTTTTGTGCCATTCATAAAACGTTAATGATGAGCACGGATTTGTCTCTAGAACAAAGTCATCCAAACACTAATTTCAATGGGAAACATCTGGTTGCCGACATCGATGTCAGCCAGCAGAACCGAACAGATTGCCTTTGCTTTCGAAGGGCTCATTGTATTTAAAACAGATCTTTACTATTTACTGTATGGCGGCCATGAATTTTGAATATTGCACTGTTCGTATATCATTGTATGCAATTGAAAATGAATTACAAAAAGTAATAAATATATATACTGTATATGATATTAACATACTTTAGAGGAATAGGAGTGAAGTGACACATACGGTACCCATTTGCCTTGCTTTGGAGATCACGGGCAACGTGTCACTTTTTTTTTTTTTAAACCATAGAAGTGGAACTGTTTGCAAGGAGTCTTTGTTAGTATAATGCAGAATAAAAATCACAGCAAATAGTACATAACACAGTTTTCTTGGCTTACTACAACCACATTATCACCTGTGTTGCTCCCTTCTTAATTCTCAACAAACAGTTTGGGATGTTTGGGGAAACAACTGCAGCACAGCCCAGTAAATATTCCCAACATTATGATTCTTCTCTTCGGCTTTGCTGAGAATGGGGTTTGTGCTTGTTTTCACCAAAACGCTCTGTGCAAAGTATAACAATACATTAGCTTCAGCAAGATAAGCAAATGGTTTGAGCGCCAATGAAAAATGAGTCACTGTCATAAATAATAATTTCAAAAAAAAAAATCTTACAGTAGCTTGCATAGCAAAGCAAAAGACAAGTGTACAGATACAAAATATATTTACACATTATGCAAGTCCTTTGTTCAATTGATCTCGGCATTTTGTTGTGATTTTGCTTCTTCACTTGCTCTGTGTGGATTGTTGTACACCGAGTGATCTCTAAGAGCAGTGGCAATACAGTTGACTTAATAGGGGGGTATGAAGGGAACACTGTGAGACTGGTGTCTGTGTCCTGTACATGACATTTACAGCTCGGCATTTTCATTTGCATGTTCCTTTGACTTCATTCTGTCTCCTCTCCAGTGTCCGATCATCATTCCGATTCCCTCAGAGAGAGACGATCTCAGAGCACTTTGAAACAAGGCGTCCAGGGGCGTGTATCCAACGGACTCTGAAAAGGCAAGAAAACAGCACCATAATATAAAATAGCATGAAGATTGTTTTGTTTTTTTGCAAATGAATCTTCACCATACGGTAAAACGGTAACATTTATTATTTCTCGTCTGTAATTTCCAGGGCTACGATGGGAGTGCTGAAATAACTAAATAGATAGATAGATAGATAGATAGATAGATAGATAGATAGATAACATTTATTATTTCTGGTCTGTCATTTCCAGGGCTATGATGGGAGTGCTGAAATAAATAAATAGATAGATAGATAGATAATACAGCACAATGTAAAGGAGCCGATTAAACAGCATTGTATCATATGCTCTAGTAGTGGCTTGGGTGTGAAAAAGCCTTTTTTCTTAAACACACACACACACACACACACACACACTGATTAAACAGCATTGTATCATATCCTCTCGTAGTGGCTTGGGTGTGAAAAAGCCATTTTTTCTTAACACCAAAAAAAAAAAAAAAAAATAGTCTTCCAAAAATTGTTGACACTTACAGTGATCCCTTTTCTCTTTGCTGTTTGTGAGAAGATGCCCATTGTGGGATGTCTCTGCGGCAGGTCTCTTGTGGGAAGCCCGACTGAGCGTGGCCCTGTTGGATGTGGAGGTGTCACCCCAGGAACCCATATGTTGCCGCTCTAGCGTGGAGACGGTCACCATGCACTCCTCTGAAGGGTCTGAGGCTGCACTGGCCCATGAGCTGTTCATACGAGAACCGTTGCTATGAAAGCCCCTTACTTGAGGTGCAAGGGTTGCTGAGTGGATGGGAGATGAACACATTTTGGGAAACAACACCAATCAAAAGAATTAAATTTCATGGAAATGCATGGGCAGAGAAGATCACATCATTTCTTAGGCGCAATTAGAGCGCCTGAATATATTTGTTGGAACGTGAGACTATTCCAGTCCAATGCATCTCGGATACAATACTGGCTGAAGCCGAGAACGACTTATCTTACCTTCTTGATTGGTGTCCTTTCGTCTGGGCAGTGTTCCAACCTTGTTTGTCTGCGATTTGAGGCCAGTTAGCGGCGCCCTCTTGTGACCGAGGCTATGTGTGTTCTGCGCACCACGATCTGTAGTACCAGAACTGTCTGAACGACACAACTGTGCACCTTTACCTGCAAGGGAAAATTAACATGTGTTTTTACTTTTTATGAATGAGCAAATTTCAAATTGTTTAGACCAGTGGTTCTTAAACTGGATTCAATCGAACCCTAGGGGGTCGGTGAATCAGTCTCAGGGGTTCGACAGAACCTCTGCCATGGAGGATAATACCTCTTCGGTACCTCTAACAAGGTGAAGAACCACTGGTTTCGACATATGAATGAATGAATGAATCTTTATTGTCACCTCGCGTGCAGAAAAATACCGAGCAACGCATGTGACTTAACCGGGCACGACCCATCCAGGAAAGATGAAAAATAAGACACGAAAAGAGGAGGAGAGGACGGAAAGACCCGTCGTTACTCGTTTTTCAACAAGGAATGGGGGTTTCAACAAAGGGCGGTGGTGATAACAGGGTCGCGTAGGCGTGTGTTATTGTGAAAGTGTATGCCTGTCAGAGTGTCCCCAGCTGGTATGGCAAGCATATCATTTCACTATATATGCAAAACATGTCAGCTAGTTGTCATTAAATAAAACAAGGAGCGGGGGAACAAAACACGCTTAACCAAAATTCAAAGATCTATTACGGTCATTTTCATTGAGAATGGCCAATGTTGCTCAAATTGCAAATAAACAAACCCATACCGGCTTACATTTTTCAAAAATATGTACAGTATATGGAAATCCCCGTGCATGATGATATCGTCGACGGACATCCTGCCAACATTCTGGCTTTGTTCGTTTTGGTGACTTAGCAATACTGACAGGCGAACAAACAATAATTAATGTTTGCATTGGTAATATTCGTGATTATTTTTAGTCCCACTGATCTGCATTTTGCCCCACAATAGCATATTAAACAATAATAAAAAAACACATATTCAAGAAACTGTATGAGTCCTCCTATTACCCTATCAAACAATGCAGTTGGAAATGTTGTATTTTAATCCCTGTGGGAGACGCTGTCATGTTTCTCTCAAAAGAAAGGAATCCTATTTATAAATGCATCCTTTCTGAACCTTAAAACATGAAACTTTTCAGCAGAGCGCTTATATAGTGATATGGCTTCTGAAGTCTTTACTCAAATAACTTCAGAGGAATTCTAACAACCTGCCAGAATTTAACTTTCACAAACGTTTACGGTGACAGAAAGGAACTTCACTTGAATGTGAATCCATTCGAAGATGAATGTCGGTTTTATTTGAGGCCGTCACGTTTGTGATGCGATATGCCATTTTTTCTGTATCTGGCTGCATTGCATATTACATTTCATATTCTTGCAGCAATATGTCCACTTCATTACTATTTAACTACTTTTTTTGCATAATATTATTTGTTGGTAAGTTTGGTTGAATTTACGGTACTTTGTGACACAAGTGACACATTTACCTTCTTTTTTTTTTTTTTGGTCACCAAGTTTCTGATGTACTGAAAGTGATAGCAAAATCGACTTTCCGTGTCATGATCCGCACTTCGGTTTATCACCTCACTTTTCTAATTTGCAAATTAGTTTTGGTTTGTTCGCCTGCATCTGGTGTACCGTATTTTCCGGAGTATAAATCGCAGTTTTTTGCATCTTCTACCTCTGGAGTTGGCGAAACACTTCGGTTTCTCACCTCACTTTTCTAATTCGCGAATTCGTTTTGGTTTGTTCGCCTGCATCTGGTGTACCTTATTTTCCGGAGTATAAGTCGCAGTTTTTTTGCATCTTCTACCTCCGGAGTTGGCGAAGTTGTTTAAAAGTGACACCGAGCATGAAGATTTCATTGGATTTCGTGTTTTGGAGTGACGCTGATGGTTTGATAAATTTGTTAGCATGTTCTTTGTGCTATAGTTGTCTAAATAACTCTTAATATGTTACGTGAACATACCAGGCACATTCACAGTTCGTTGTTTAAGCGTCATGTAACGTTAGCATATCGTGCACTTATTCAGCCTGTCTAATTTTATTTTTATTTTAAATTGCCTTTCAAGATGACATGTATGGTTTTGGTGTTGGCTTTTATCAAATAAATTTCCCCCAAAAATGCGACTTATACTCCAGTGCGACTTATATAATGTTTTTTTCTTCTTAATTACGCATTTTTTGGCTGGTGCGATTTATAATCCGGAGTGATGTATAATCCGAAAAATACGGTACGCGCCTTTCCTGGATGCTCGACGTGGAATTTGTCAGCCTTGCTCCTTGTGTCAGTCAACCAGCCCTCTCGAATTTCACCTCTTGTCTAGATGTGATTCATTGTCTCGTTTGTCTGTATTTTGTTCCCTGTTTCTTTGCTTTCTGTTTATGGCCATGATCAAATCTTGCGTGTTGCTTTTGCCTGCGGGGATGAGGACTGATGGCCAGAGGAAGCATCATGAAACAATGAAGCTTTACAGCCCATTGCTTTACTAAATCGTTTATTGCTCGCAGCTTCATTCATCACTCACCATTTCATCACTCCTGTTTGAAAAACAATAAAACGCGAAATGATTTATTTTGGTTTTCCCATGCCATGCGAGGCTTGATTTGCCTTTTGTCATGTGTTTTTCAGCAAGTCGATAGAAGCATCGAGGTGGCAAACCACTTTCTACTTGGTACTCTCCTCAAAGCCTTGGCCTCAAATGTCCCATCATAAGCTGTTCTTCGTTCACCTTGTATCTTTTTTGTGGACTAGGCATTAGATTTACTTTTATTTTCTTTGCAATTCTCCCGCACTCATGCCTTTCGCCCGCATCCAAACCCAACAAAATCCCCCACGTGACAAGATGTCAATGCGACTGCCGAGTAAACTAACGGATTGGATCAACCCGGTTAATGTGAGCCTGACATAATTCAGAATACACCCCGAAACGTCTAACCAAACAAAAGAAATGTGATGTTGGCGCTGAATCCAAATTAGCTTGTTAGACCTGCAGTGTCAATTCAGTCTAAGTTGTTAGTGTGCCCTCTCGGTGTCAGCCTTGTCAAACATACCTGAGACCTCAAGGTTATCCATCGTGTGTCCAGGACTGTAATCAAAGCCACACAAATTCTTTGACACCATCGCATATCTTTCCTCCTCATCCTCAGAGAGGCGGGTGTCTCCCAAGTCTGAGCCCAGCGTTGAAGACATAAAGTCCATTGGAGGAATGGCAGTGCTGGACATGTTTGAATTGCTCTTCATCTGCCTGATACAGTGCACACATACAAAGGATTTTTTTTAATGATCAAAAGGCACTTATGAGTAACCTAACACACAGTTTAGGTAAAAAACTAAAACAAGCTGCGGGATGCAGATCCAGTGCGCAGCCGAAAAGTCTGCAGTCGCTTAACTGATTATATGCTTGGTGCTGGTGTGTGTTATGCAAACAATAGGGTTCTGAATGGAGTGGATAAAGGATATCTGGATGGTCAAAGGCTGTCACCAACATGGTAGTTATCTCTTTGACTGCATGACAGCACACATCCTGCCATCAAGGCAATGCATGCCTAATTACCGACTCTATTTACTGATGTCAGAATAGAGAGCTTCTCTTAACCCACAGATTGCAGTCCATGTATTTCCACCATTTCTATCAAGAAAGATAGAAGGATGCCCCTTTTAATAGGTTGATGCCCTTTGCAGACGATGGTCAACGGAAGTGGGGGCGCGGGGCCGCACGAAATATTGCTTTTGCTCTGGAGTATTGCCAGGCCAAAAACGTTTTGGTGCTTATTCGAGTTTTTCGATGCCCCCACCCCGATCACTCCTGTGGCAGCTATATGCTAAAAAATAGTAAACATGGCCTTAAGAAATGCCACCAATGTGGAAAACGTATTGCAGCAAATGACAAAATCAAGGATATCTATTGAATATGTTCCGTGCACTTCGTCCCAAATATAAAAATTGAAATTGAAGCCACGGTTGCTGTTTACCATGCTTGCTTGGCTACTTCATACTGGTAAGCTCTGGTCAGCTCATCCAAATGGGCCTGCAAAATAGACTGCATTTCCTCATGGTGGGCTGAGCTGAGAGATGATGATGAAGGCTGGTTGTAAGATGCTGCTGTTGCCGGCGAGGAAGCTCTTCCTCTGAGGGGTGGAGTAGGTCCCCTCTCTTCGTCAGCGTCATTGTCCAAACTCTGGTGGCGGTAGGACGGGAGCGAGAGAGGCGGCGCCCAACTGTTGTTGTCGTATCTGGTGAACAACAGTCACTATTTTATAATTATGTTCAATCTTCTCAGTTGGTTAAATAGTATGAATACTAGACAACACTATAACACACTCCCAGGTTTTATACATTAGGTACAATGCTCAATTTACTTCAGAAAAAAATCCACTTCCCAAAGATAATGTTTTTAAGGCCAATATAAGCAAGATATGGAATTCAATACCGGTATATTATTTTGGTTCTTGTGGTGTAGAATTGCACTTCAACTGAGAATGGATCTTAATAAATTAAATGAAAAATAAATGAAAGCAAGATTTGGAGTAAATCATTTTTTGCTTCACTACGACTTAATCAACAAATTTGATGTTTGCAGAAAATCCAAAACTATTTCAATGACCCGTTAAATTGCAGTATTCACCGACTAGCTATCTTAGCCACCACTCCAAAAATCAAGAAAACTGAAGTGTTGCAAATGTGCTTGCGCCTCAGCTCTACAATTCAGTCTTTGCAGATTTTCAGGAAAATCTTCAAAAATGTACACTGTATTTAGAAACTAATCTTTGGATGTACTTTACAGCATCTTAAAACTGTTTATTAATGCAGTTGGATCATGTAAAACTTTTACATTACGATTAATATTTTGGCAACTTATAATGCCTAATTGACGAGTGTGTATTAATTAAATTAATTGATGTTGGAATGACCAGTCCACAGGTGGAGGAAATCTGACCTCTCTTTCAATGTGAGTTTCAAAGTGTGCTTGTGATTTCATGTTCGCGTGTGAGTCAACTGATGAGATGTGAATGCATCTTACCCTCCTCTGTGGCTTTCCTGGGGGTAATGGTCAAGGTCAACCTCAGTACCAGGCAGAGGGTGCATAGGTGGTGGAGGCAGGGGCACATTGGCCCAACATGTCCCATTTGATTTAGGGGTCTTTGTTCCACCCTTCATCTTCTTTTTCTTCCCTACCTTTGCACCTGAGGGGTGGGGGAAACAAGAGATGAAAGTCTTTTGGGCGCCATGCTAACAAATCCCTGTATGCACTCATACGACTATTACAATCTCTTAGCCCCTTTCTACACGCACAGATACTGATCCTTGTAGTCTATATTTTTTTCCAACCACCATTTTTCTATTCATCAACTCTCTTTTTGCACGCTGATGGCATAGGATGACTTGAAAATGTTATGATATTTCTTAAATAGGCATCAAAACCTGAGGCGAACCTCTTCCATAAAGCTTCTTCTACCTTATCACTGGTTGTGACATTTAACTGAGCACAAAGCTTATTGTGAATAGTCAAAAGTACACACAGAAATGGCTCCATAATCTTACTGACTATGCGAACACAGTATGTATATATATATAGACATGCATATAGACATGCATAGCTCATGACGCTGATGCATTTATATGCGAACACAGTATGTATATATATAGACATGCATAGCTCATGACGCTGATGCATTTGCTCATCAAGTTAACCCAAAGAATTGCGTCATGATTGTCTGACATTTCTGGGCTAGATAAGCTCCCAGGGTAGAAGTCTGATGAAGACAGAAGAGTAATTAAGAGCATTATCCTAAGGGTTCATCTGCAGTGAATATGTAAATAAATTCGCTCTTTTCCATTTTGCATTCTCCGTAGCTCAGTTTGCCAACTCCCTTGCAGGAATTCCACCTCTAAAAAAAAAAACGAACCGTCACGCCATATTTTATCCCTGAGCATTTCTGTGTCCAATTCTCTCGAGCGCTCACACACAGAAACACAAATTTGTACCAGTGGCAGGGCGTCTATCAGTTAGCGAGTAGCCCAGGTTGGCCATTTCCTGTTGGGCCTGCAGAGAAGCCTTCCAGCGGGGATCCGGTCTGTCTACAGCCAACTCGTGGAAGCTGTTAGACTGGAGTATCTGAGTGGTGGCGTAGGGGGTGGGCTGGCTATCTTGCGCCGGGCTGCTGTAACCGCCCTTCCCCATGAAGTCAATACTGCTATAGATGGCCCCATCTGACAGCATGGTGCCCGTCTTCTCCACCGCTGCAGATGGCAATACATCTGCAACAAAGAAGAAAGGTGTTTGCAGAGATCATCCACAGATTAGATGACATGATCTTAACGAATCTTTAAGGTCATTAACGCTCCCTGCTGCTCTTGTTCTCCTCATCTGTTGAAAAAAAACAGCTCATAAATAGACTTGATCTGAATGGAAGTGATGGTCTGCAACCGTAATTAACATGCATCATGCTGAGGAAGCCCGGTGGAGTGTTCAGATGATGATGCTCAGCCCCGCAGCTGACCAGCTCTCCTGAGCTTGACGAACATGTAAACGCAGCATACATGTAAACCCCGATTAAACTCTCCAGCTCACCACACAGTTGCCGAGCACGAGAGAAAATGGGGGCAAAAAGAGGATGTAATAGCACAAATTGAATCCCAAATATCAGGCTTGTCAAATCACATTAGCAAAGTATAGCCCTCAAAGGCACTTTTAATTTCTCTGCGTGTTTGTTTTAATGTCAGGCCTTGTCACTGTGAATAACAAATGATGAACATCAAAACTGTCGGACCAGGCGATGCTCGCTGTAACTCCCATCAGCCAGCCATGTTTACCTCCTCGGCCAAAGTTACTGCTGCCTTTCGGACTCCCCAATGCTCCGTTGGCCGGAAGGCTCGTGGAGGGCCACGAATCCGCCAGCCAGGGTAGGCCAGGGTCACCCGCTTTCAACAGCCCTGGACGGCTGAGGGATGGATATTTATAGAGATGCAGAAAAGAAAAGGTATTAGCACATTAGAGGAATATTATTAAATGAATACCAGCATGCGTTTAATATGATTATTTTTCCTGCTGTGTTAAAAATAAAGTGATGTGAAAACCTATTGTGAATAGATTTTATCCCTTGAAAAAGCCTGAAGCACAAGCAAGAGTGCAAACAGCATGCGGGGCACAACATGGCAGGTCTATAGATCAGAATTCTGCCTCCCTTAAACTCCACAAGCCAAAACTCTCCCGGGAGAAACCAGGCAGGCCTGAATACACACTTAATCTGCTTTATAGCCTTAGCACAACAAAAATTTACATTTTAAATTGAGAATCATGGACCGCCTCTGGCAGCGCAACTACATGGCTGCGTTGTCTCCATGGCAACAGAGAAAGAAAAGAAGCATTTAGTGGTTTAGGAAATGTGGCGTTGATATTGTCGCTTTGAAATACAGTTGTAATGCAAACGTTTTTAGAGAAGAAAAGTAGTGAGCAGCAATTCAGGAAAGGAAAAGGTATCAGCATGTGGTATCAGCTGCAGTAAAAATGGCAAAGCGTTTGTATGCTTCATGCGTCCTGTTCGCATGTTTACTTAATGCGCTAACACACGCAGGGAATTTTCCACTGGGCCTGACTCGCCAAGCACCATGGGAATTGTTTACAGCCGACTTGGTGATAACTCAAAAGGTGTTAAACAATTATATCAATAATTTCCGTTGTAAAATACACAAGTCCATTTACATACATTGAAGAAGCACATGCCAGGGCTCCTGTAATGTTTGTGCGTGCGTGTGTGTGTGTGTGTGTGTGAAAGGTGTTAAACAATTATATCAATAATTTCCGTTGTAAAATACACAAGTCCATTTACATACATTGAAGAAGCACGTGCCAGGGCTCCTGTAATGTTTGTGCGGGTGTGTGTGTGTGTGTGTGTGTGTTTGTTAATCCTTTGTGGTATTTCTGTTCGTCTATAATTTGCAACATTTACCATGGCTAAGGAATTATCTGATTGTTTGGATGGCACAGCATTAATTGTTCTCTTTTATCTATTTCCTTTTTTTTTTTTTTTTGCTAAAATGATTTGCCTACTTTTTGGGAGAATTGAAACACTCATTAGGAGACCTCATTTCAGATTTTTAGCAAGAACATGATTCTAATTAAGATTGAGATTAAGACCCTTTCATTGTCATGACTGCATTTTTTACAGCCAACACATGCTGTGTTAATGCTCTTTTGCATTAAATCCAACAGAATTAATACAAATAACAAACACTGTTGGTGACAGACTGAAGAAGTTGACAAGCTTTTCCTTTCCCTGCCCTCCTTTTTTTTTTTAAAATGAACCCTGAGGGGAAGTCTTTGCTCATGGCTACCCCAAACATAAATGTTGACGCTCGTCTGGGGAATCAGACCAGCAATTTTCATTTTACAGGCCCTATCGTGAATATTAGACAGGTTTGAGTTCAGAACATTGTTCTTTCAAACTTTTCTGAACCTGTACAAAGTCAAGTCGGTTGACATTTTTTAAAGAGCACATTTATCACCTCTCCCCTCCTCTCATGACCTCTCCCTTCGCCCTTACATTAGCAGTGAAGAAGAACGGCAGCCTGCCTTTTTTAATTAATCGCATTCACAAGAAAAGAGTGATTAATGATCACAAAGTACACAGTACATCAGTGAAAATCATACACTGGCATGAGAAGGAAAGATTGGAAAGTCTAATCAAATTCTAATTCCGAACACAGGAACTGACTTCAGTGAAGGCATTAAAATGATTACTCATCATTGAGATGGTAGATTGAGACTGAAAGTCATTCTAGAAAGTCAAAACAACTCTTACCTTCCATTTCTGATTAGACCTCTGTCTCTTTGGAATGTCACTTAGAGTAAAAGAGAGAAAAATACAAGTAAGTTTGACATTGGCATCAACAAAATGGTACCGTATGGCGGCCATTTTGAAAAAGAGGTCAGAAGCTAAATTGTTGAGACAATTACCAATAATTGGAAAAGCATACCTGCTCGGGTGAACGTGAACGATTGAACTGCAATGACAAAATAAGAGGAATCCATATTAAAATGGGAAAACATGTTTAAATCATACATAAGTGTAAAACGAACTGAAAAATGCAATTACCTGTTCGTTTAAAAACATACAGGGAGTGATTAGCATCAGTGGCTATTACGGACATAGCCTACAGCATTGCTGAAAAACATCATTTTTGTTGCTCTACGATGAGGTTTTTAATTTAGTTCGACAAAAGGGATCAGAGATGCAGCAATCAATCATGTAAATCCCTCTTAAACCAGAAAAACAACTCACTGGAATACAAATTAGGATAATGGACATGCAGCCCAAAGCTCTCCAAAATTGCTAAAAATGTATATTTCATCCTTAAATCTGGATGCGCTTCATGTTAATGTGCCAACAACACTGCCGAAGGTCTGATAATGGGAGGTGATGTTAAATTACTTATCTCACATGAATGTATGACAGCGCTGAAGCACACGGCCGATGGAGCGTGGCACATTTGACGCACACCAATGCACAGTGGCTAAAAGTAAATACAGCCTTATTTACACCAGTGTTGAATATATTAATAGCGTTCTACCTTTTAGCCAGCTCAAATGGAGTCAAATCTGTGATGACATCAAGTCTCATTGGGGCGAGAGACCAAATGAGCTTTGAGATTCTGTATTGATGCAGAACCATGTAAATTGATTTTTTTTTACCTGCATAGTTGCTGAGTCCCTTCCTCTTTTTTCTCCTCCAGTACAGCCAGGCACTGAAGCCCATGAGAACAATCCAACAGGCTCCGCCCAAACCCGCGATGAAGGCCGGCTGTTTCACCACATCTGAGATGCTATTGTTGCCCTCCGATCCCGTCATTACATCCCTCTGTTCTGCACCTGGGCACCCCCCAATGCACAAATACCGGCACAAGGAAAGCAAACGTATTTAAAAACTGTACAAGTTGATGAAAACATACAAATAAAATGGTAACATGGGAAGTGGACCTTGTGAATTGTGTATTAAATCATTGGAAAGATAGATGTATTATTCATGTGGTTGCAGTTGGGGGCATTTCAATTCTTTTTACCTTACCATGACGCGAAATCAACAAAATAAAAAATATATATTTTATTTCTATTTTGGATTTTATTGGATTTTGTAGCTGATCTCGATGGAGTAAGCACATGATTACGAAGTGTCAAAACAACTAAGAAAAAAAAAACAAACTCAGAGCCTTGGAAAACAAAAGATCTATCATAACAAAATGAAAATAAATAACTACAAAGTAAAATAAACAGCATCAGTGCATCCAATATACAGGCAGGGTTAATCAATTCAGCAGTGCACTTATCAAGTTGAGCCTAAAAGACACGAGATTGACAGAGCAGCTCTGACAGAGTTTGATTTTCTGTTGCAGCTACTGTGCTGTGAAATTAGATTCACAGTCTCCGGCAGGAACCCCCAATCTTAACACACACACACACACACACACACACACACACATACACACACACACACACACACACACACATCATTAAGCTGCAGCCCACAGGCCTGTGTTTCCCTTTCCCTGTCTGTTAAGGCTGTTATTATTTATCAGTCAAAAGTCATAGATGAGGAGCATCTGTCCTGGGCTCCAATATTGACTCTGGACTTATATACTCCGACCATCCTTTTGCTATTTTATAAGAAGTGATAGGCTGATAAGCTCCAGCAAAAAAAAAAAAAAAAAAAAAAAAAAAATCACTCTACTTTGTTAGTGACTGCAGCCCATATATTGAAGTGGATTATTGATATAGCTAACAGTACTTGGCAGTGTTACCAAACGCCCCATGTAATGAACCACTATTGATTTTTCAGTCGATGCCTCCAGTGTAAAGTGCAATCTTCTTTCTGCTGGGTGCTAAATTGATAAATTATTTTCTCAGACCCCAAAACTGTGATGGACACCTTGGTCTTCCCATTATGAGGTCATTTTATCCTGACTTCAGTTTTGTGCACGTGTGTGTGTGCGCGAGTGGATTACCCAAGGTGATGAGCTGGGGTGCGCTATTGACCCCCACCCCCGCGCTGGTGCTTGCAGCTACCTCCACGCGGTACTGCACCCCGGCCTGCAGACCCCCGACGACCACTGAACGGATGGTTGCATCCACAGACTTATTGACATGAAACTGGGTTTCGTTAGCCAAACACCAGATCTGACAAAGCCAAACAGGTTGACAGAATCCATTTTCAGATTTCATAGTACAGTATATGCAACGGGATAGTGAGGACACGGGTCTGACTCTACCTTGTATTCCTGGATGATGCCGTTTTGTTGGTCAGAGGGTGGAGGGTCCCATGACACGCTGATGGAGGTGCTATTATTGCTTCCTACCGTCAACACTGTCACTTGCTGTGGGGGTGCACTGGGTGCTGATGGGTCAAATGGAAAATAAAACGCATGGAAAATAAATACAAATGGTCATTGCACTTTATCTTTTTACCCATGCAACGCCTTGCAAGGAAAATTCAAATTAATTTTTACATGTAACTATCTGGCCTGTTGCCCCACATGGGCGGATCGGAGATATAATGAGGCTGAGGCTAGCGGGGCCCCAACACTCTAATCTATGCAATTTTAACACATTATCTTCTCAGAATGGACTACTAAACAGCTTGGGGCCCACGGTTTCCATTAAACCTTTTGTAACGCTCCAAACTGGTGGGCAGAATTATTAGCTGGAACCCAATTAAAAAGATACAATATAAGAATGCTATCTTTCGGCAAAGCATTGACATGTCCAACATTGCAGAGATGTGCAGAGTAGGTGGGCCATGATGTGATCGTATTGTCCGCCACCTGGCTGCACGGCAAAATGCTCACTGTGACTTGACATTTTCGGAATGGTTTCATTTTATAAGAGGGAAGAGTGAAAGTCACAAACAAGCACTATTTCTGGCAGAGATATAGCCAATGGTTGGACCACCAGTCTGTCTGTCAATTAATAAATATTCACTCATGCTCAATGCTAGCTATATCAACATTCAAACATTCAATCAGTAACACATCACCAATGTGCATGTTCTTTAAAACATTGTCAGCCTGTAAATAAATACTTCAATCTAAATGATGCACAGCACAGTGCATCCCAGTCAAATGGTACCCATTGTGCCACAAGAACAAAATGTGCTAAAGCTGCTTAATTTGCTGCTTTGCAGGATGCAATCTGGTAAACATAGCTTGCTCCGCTAATGAGCGCATCGCGTACGATACTTGAGACATGAATGAGCAAACGCCCCCACCCCCACATGTGGCATTTGTGACGTTAATGATCATGCATCACATTCTCTCCTTCCTGAGCTGCCGACATCAGCCATGTGGCTGTAACAAACTCTAATTTTAACTGTGACTTTGGATTTAGAGTTCAGCACTTCACCATGTGCTTGCTCTGTTAGTCCTCAGAGACCCCCGTGCAAGGTTCCTCAAATGCAGCATCCTTTTGAATATCTGCCTGTGGCAGATAATGTGTTTTATCCTTACGATTTCTGCTGTGCAATCCGTTTCTGGCTCTAGTCTAATGGACATTTTTTTGCTGTTCCCCAATACCTTTTCCAGGATCCCGAGAAAGTAAAATTGCTACTTCAGTCGGAAAAATCCTCCAGTAATCCCGTGTGGCCATTTTAATTGGGCTCCAGTGAGGTAAGGTTCTCTTCTTTTTTTTTGCAGACGCGCATGTTCACAATCCCAGATAGACCCTCTCATGTGTTGCCATGAAACAGAAATTCTGCAAGTTGGAGATTTCTTTCACATGACTGGCCTTATCTTGACTAGCTCTTCAGCGCGAGCTGGACTTGTGCCTGGTTCGGCTGATGCAGCACCTGGCCAGGTTGCAATTACATTTGGGGACACACTCCCTATCATCACACCCGCCAGAAGTCTGTAAATCTGCCAACAGATTTGTCCACTGGAAATAACACCACTTCTTATTGAATCCACCGTCAACGGGCAAAAATGATTTTGAGTCGAAACAAATGCGACTAAATGCACCTATTTCTTCTAATAGCCTGTTTAGAGCACAGTTATCATATATACTGATGTTTTTACATGGTGGGAGGGGGGGGATTTATGATTGGATTCTTGCCCAAGGATTGTCAGCTATCATTTTCCAGCATCAGGTCACCATTAATCCTAACAACCTGAGCTAAATCTGTTTGCTGATTAAGAGGAGCAGAAGACTGATAGAGCTTGCGGGTCGACCTTGGGCTTAGATTGAACAAAAAAACTGCAGCAAACTTAAAGTATATATTTGTCTATGTGTGTGTGTGTGTGTGTGTGTGTGTGTGTGTGTGTGTGTGTGTGTGTGTGTGTGTGTGTGTGTGTTCGAGAAAAGGTTGAGTCATGTCAAGCAGTCTAAATGATGTTTCTGGGCAGACATATTGCCTCCGGGGTCCAAAAAGAGGCAACTAAAGATTTAAGGCAATGTCAATACTGTATCTTTCATTTAGACCATTTACACAGAAATCATGTTCATACACGTACATTACGAAGACTACATTACATGAAGAAACGTCCTATTGTCAAAATTATTTACCTTCTTCCATAGTCCGTGCCGTCATGGATTCACTGTCTG
Source organism: Hippocampus comes (assembly GCF_001891065.2). Taxonomy (NCBI): domain Eukaryota; kingdom Metazoa; phylum Chordata; class Actinopteri; order Syngnathiformes; family Syngnathidae; genus Hippocampus; species Hippocampus comes. Next base: position 710,992 of record NW_017837215.1, read on the forward strand.
CGCCCTGAAACTCATTAAAGTATGGTCGCACTTTAATCTCATAGACAATTCCTTTCTTCAGGCCCAAGAGAGTCATGTCCCTCTGTGAGGAGACTTTTAAGTCCTCGATCTGCCATGGTCCCGGAGAAGGCAGCCCGGATGTCTGCCGGTACAGAACACGGTAGCCTTGAATAAATCGGGATGGATTGTCCACCTGAGAGAAGAGAACAATATGATGTTGAAAGGGGAGATCGTACAGTATTACAGTATGACTGTAGCAGTCAGTTCGTGTACTTGTTGCACTTGCTTCATTTGACATAGGATTCAAGAAGCGATTGTTGTCAGAAAGTTGCGAATGGCGAAAAACAATGTATCTGAGTCATTTTTATTCGTGGAGGCAGAATGAAGAAAATACTTCACAGTACTTGTTTGCAAACTGAAAACACTGTTCTGATGAATTGTATCCTAACCATGAGTACTTACAGTCCACGTGACTTGCACTGAAGTGGAGCTGAGAACGACGGGGTTATGCATGCTGACCACCACGTCCCCCAACTCCTTCTGTACGTGTCGATGGTCCACTCCCTGCGCAGTGGGACTAATGTCTAAAACAGAAAATATCACCAAGTAATTCGAATTAAACTGTGATGCTCATCTCGAAGGTTCCGGGACTCTTTTCTCGTGTTGTCTTTCTCGGTACCTTGTGTCCGCACGGGCTCAGACATGGGGCTCGGGTCTCCTAGCCCTTGACCACTGACTGCCCTGATAATGAACAGGTAGACAGTATTGGGCCGTAGGTCATTGACGGTGAACTCGGTGGTCTTCACATGGTCTGCCACAGTCTGCCAGCTGTTACTTACTGACTGACTGTTTGAAAAGCAAGGATATTTTCCATTAGCTGGAGGCATTTTTTTTTTGTGTGTGTTATTATTCCAGGCAGAAGATTGAATCAGACACCAAAAGGCAGGTAAACCAAACAAAAACAAATTGTGGGGTAAAAAAAAGATCCTGTCAAATAAAAAGACTGAAATCGTTCAAGCGTGTTCCTTTCCTCATCACAGGGTAAACTCTGCAATCAAGATGAAACGACTTTATAGTATTCTTGACTGGAATTTAAATAAATACTTGTCACATACTGATTGAAGTGATCCTTAAATGTCAGAAAAAGACCATTCAAACTGAAATCCTGCAAGTAAATATCAATTTTGTTGAATACTTTAATGTTAGCTGCTTGGAATATTTATTTTGTTTGCTCTTCAACAAAACTGCCTCCCATCTGCTTTTTTTTGGGGTCACTAAACATGGCTTCAGGCCATGGGTCACAGACGTACCCAAAGGCCTCAATGACATAGGAGGACACCGGGGAGCCAGCCTCTGGCCCCAGTTCCCATGACAACGAGATGCTGCTCTTGGTCACATCAGTGACCTCTGGCTTGGAGGGCGGCCCCGGTAGGGCTGTCAGGTTGTTAGACAGGAAGTCAATGGGGTCAGTGGAATCTGACAAAGAAAAAAGAAAAAAAAAAACTTTCATATTAATACCATCAAAAATAAAATGCAAATGAAGTAAAGTTACATAGCAACTGTTCCAGAGGAGTAGAATTTACCGCTGCGTACCTGTGATATCTAAGTAAGCACTCCATGATGTTTCTCCACTGGAGCTGGAGGCCACGCACGTGTATAAGCCAGAATCAGACAGCTGAAAAGGAAATTTGAATTATGAAAAACAGTCTGAAAAAAATACTATAACATTATCTCCAGGTATATAATAACATTTATTTATAACATTCTAGGTATACATACAACCAAGGGATGGGTGAGAAAATACATTTACGCATCTGGTACTACATTTGTCTCATGGCAGTCATTTTTAATGACATATTGCACGAAAAAAATACAACAATAAAACATGGGCGGCATTGACTTGTGTGGTAGAGATAACAGTTTCAAGCAATATTAGTTTTACGGATGTATTCTTTGCTCCTTCAGACCGCAAAAAAAAAACATGGCTTTCTGATGTGCTCCGGTGGCGCGAGCGTGAATTCAATCGTCTTTGCAACTATGATCCCAGATGGTTGCGACAAGCTCTTGCATCAGTCCGGGCGTATGAAGGAGGTCTGCAGCTAGTCGTACAGGAAAAAGGCATTAACCTTCACTGGCCCTGCATTTGGCTCGAGACAAGCTTGAGAGTGGATGAAAGAAAACCTTAAAGCCGTCCAATGGAAAAAAAAAAAAAAGGAAGAGCCCAGTAAAAGCTGACATTAATTTCCTTAATTGATTTCGTCCAATAATAGTCGTCCTCCATTCCCAGAACCATCAACATTATCATCAGGAGTGCTGACACGGGAAATACTGAAGCAGTGATATGATCATCTTGTTCATATTGGCAAAGCCTCTGGGAGCACAGGCAGTCGGGCTCTCTCTCAAGAGATAGTGGAGGTGAGCGACATAGGCAGAGCACTTTGACACAGAGGCGGGACCCTGCATATTTAAGCCCCTCCATTATATTCGCCCCATTCGATTGCCTTTAACAGTCCCTGTCCTCGAGTCCTTGAATCAGACCGGTGCCAGAGGAATTCCAGTCTTCTCTGACTTCTGCTCATATATTCTCCATCATCATTTTTAAATGGCGCCGTTGTTCATTTAGTTTTCTCCATCAACAGTCATCACATATGGTCCAAAAATCAAAAGTCCATCAACATCCAGATTGTGAGTGTACATTTCTAAGTGATGAAATGTTTAACAGGATGCGCATTTTTTTCAGCGATGCGCATGTAAATAAATCTTACAAAAGCTCGACTTGATAACGCCGGGAACCACTTTGATTTGTGATAAAGCGCTTTGTTTTCTTAATTATTCTTTCATCTCTCGAGAGATCATAAAAATGAGATTTCACAGACATAGCTACAGTATACGTACACAGTTTAAATCTGGTGTTGAGAAAATGAATGGGTTCTATTGCTTTGTTGAAAAACATTTGAGGTATAAAGTAATATATAATGTAGCCATTATCGTGTTTAGGAGGCTGTATGGTGTCATGTGCCTGTAACAAACTGAATCTATGGTTCAATTCGACTGCATCACTTTGGAGTAAATTAAGAGTCAATTGAGACATACTTTGTACTGTAAATTCAATTCAAATGTAAGTGTTACTTCTTCCGAGTGAAATTATTGGAAACGGCTCTTGGCGTGATGCAGAATCGTTTTTATGTCTGCGCAACCACAACAACAAACACATTGTTAAATGATTTCCTCTGACAGTGTCAATCAAAACTTGAGCAATATTAACTTTATAAAACCCGGCTGGTTGATATATTCAATTGGATCTGACTTGTGCTTCTGGGCATACTCTTGTGAGAGGTTCTTTGTGTAATAACTCAGAGTTGACTCAATTACAGAAGAAATATAAATCATGTTTAAATAATGAGGACAAATGAATCACCGCTACTCACCTTGGCACTTTGTATTTGAAGGCTGCCATGTTCCAGCAGGGAAAACCGAGAGTCTTTTCCTAGCAGACCGATCCCGTTCTTTCGCCAGGTAATTGTGGGTTGTGGGTCTCCTGAAGCCTGACACCTGAGCGTTGTCACGCTCCCTAATGCCTGTGTTTGGTTGTAGGGGCCCTGACGGATGATCGGCGGTGGGCGGTCCTTCAGGGCTGAGGATAATCATGAAGGAATAGATAATTGGAACCTTTCTTGAACTATAATTTTGAAGGCTTCGTCTTGGCATCAGCTGGTGACTTGCCATTGGCCCTTTAAAATGTTGCTTTTTTTTTTTTTTTGCATGACCTTATCAGAAGGTGCTAAGTAGTGATTACAATAATTGCAGTCCCAATATGTTAAAACTCAAACTGACGGATTGGTTGGAAGTGGAAGCGACTGTTTTCCAGAGTGGAACAGTGTGCTCATGGCACAGCATCGCACCGTTCAGTTTTAATTCCTAGGTGAGGATTAATGATGCTTAACCCGTGGTGTTAATTACCAACTTTCAACACATCCCCGTGCTTGTCGGTTGCATTCTACAATGACGCTTCCAACTTCCTGGCCCTTTTCTCCGTTGCACCGCAACATATTAAACCCGTAAATTAGCATGCCAAGGGGGACAACAATGCATCGCTTTAAAAGCTTTTTAAAGTGTGTTATATCATCCAGAAAACAGCTTCTGCACGGTGCAACAGTCATTTCTGGAGTGTTGGCGCTCTTTCCAGGCCTTGTAACAACTCCCCGGGCTGCTTTCAACTGTTATCAGGTCTGTCTCCATATTCACAAATGCTTACAACAGGTTCCCTTTGCCGTTTTTTTTTTTTTTTTTCTCACAATGACTGTAAAATAAGGAGAACAAAATTATAAGCAGAGCAGCAGTACCGTATGCACGCTCTGATCTGCTATTGTTATTGTTTCAGACCATTTTAAACGAAGTATATATTTGGCGATAATGGAAGGACATCATGATAAATGGTTTCAGATTGAATACTGCACCGACCCGTCACACACATGACTACAATTGATTAACTCCTCTATTCAAGCACTTCCTAATCAATACACGTATTACTGCTTAACTCTGCATTGTGGATGAACTGTTTGAGGGATTAAATATGGTGAATACATTGAAAAATGATGCAAATATAGAGAGACAAATACCCGTAGTTGGCTGTTCTAATTTGGGATTTTGTACATTGACATTACAATTTCCGGGAGCGCTGAGTGACGGTGAATCGTGTGCAGTGCACACATGGGCACATGGAGACCAGGCACAGCCTCGCAATGAAACCACGCTAAACTTTTAACTTAGAATTTCTAATGGGGAAATAAAACAGCTAACCGGTAACATTTAGTGTACCTTTCCATTACGAATAACAGAGATAGCATCCGTTGCTAACTCTTGTTCACAGTCCATGTTGTGAGGAAAGTAGCGTTGATCCGAAACAGTATCAGTTAAGGTGAGGCGACATTCGCTTCATTTGAGCAATTTTAAAATTGCAAACTTCTCCTTCAACATAAATGGATCTCTTAATACTTGTAACACTGCAAAGCCAATTGTCTTCAAAGGCTTTCAGCTGCATTTTTTTTTCAGGTGGTGGAGCTACGAAGATGCTTTCGTCAAGCTCATTATTGATGAATGAAGATGTTGAAGTTTGTACAGTAAAAGCTGGGGAACAAATCTACCTAGCAACAAACATGACTCCAAGTACATGAATGGGAGATTTGATTTGTGTGCCAAATGTAGCAAAAACAAATTATCGTAGAATAATTCAAATATATTCGTTATATTCTGTAAAGCCTGTTCATCACAAACGTATCAAATGCTATATTTGAGACAAATGGAGTGCATCAATGGATTGTTCTAAGACTGAAAACATTTCCCAAACATCATCGGACAGCACTCGATGCTCTGTTAGTCTACATTGAAATCACCCCTGCACGCTTCAGTCTGTCTGTCTCCATAAGCATTAAAAGACACAAATGCCGAGAAGGGCGTCGACGGCACCGGGAAGGAAGCAGTTTCGCACTAAATGCTGACATTTAAGATTTGTCCAAAAAGCCAAAACGCGTCTGTTGCAGCAAGAGAGAGAGAGATCGTTTTATTTTCTTTCATTTCAATATCTGGAGGCTTGGCCAAGCGTCTTCTTTTTTAGGAATCAAAATATGCTCACACTATTCTGTGCTGTTGTCTGTATTGTTTTGTTTGTAGATCTTGGTAAAAATAAAGAAATAAGTCATCTAAGATATCTAAAATAAATTATTTAAAGGAGGCAATCAATGTATTGTTGGGAGGAAATGCAAAATGCCAATGCTTTGTTCTGTGTATTGTGTTCATTAACTTTGATGTGTTAGATGAAGTGGGTGTGCATGCTTTGGTCTCCTTACTTACCGTCTGCCACCTCCAGCTGGGCTTTGGCCAAGATGCTGCCTGCTACAGTGAGGGCCTGGCAGATATAATAGCCTGCGTCTGAACGCTGCACTGATGAAATGGTCAATTCTCCATTCACAGACACAGACACACGACTGTCGCCTTGTGTTGGCTGGCTGGGAAACAGAAGATCCTACGGGGGGTGAAGTTGGAAAGTAAAACTCTGAAATAAAGGTACGTCGTTACGGGTCTGTGAAATGTGCATGTGCATCATTATACAAAAAAAATAAATAAATAAATATATATATATATATATATATAAATATATATTTGCAATACAATCATGACACGTCAAGCTGGGGGTCACATTCATGATGTCCTTTGGAAATAGTCATGCACCCTTTCTTATAAGAAATTTGTAAAAATGTAAAAAAAAAAAAATGTAATCAAATTTTTAGGAACAAATTGGCCAAGTTTTGTTCTCAATGGAGAGCTGAGTTCATTTTTTTAACTCACCACATCCCATTCTGATTACCTCCGGACCTGTTTTAACTTGTTAAAAATTTTGCTTTATTCAAGAAGTCATTTAAGGTCAAGTACAAAGGGATTCTCAAGAATTTACATTCCCCAAAATGATGCACCGTCATTGAGCAAATCATCTAAATCCCTCTCTTCTGACGGACCAGAATGTCCTTCACAGTGTTTCTGCTGCACTTAGGATAGTTGAGGCATCAGCTTTGTCCGTTTCTGCACCCCAAGCAGACAAGCTGGCAGGAAAGGACATTAGCCTGCTTTCATTACTTCTAATGACACTAATGTGAGCCGGCTGGTCAGAACAGCATCCACTGATGATGAATGACCACTTCATTATCTGTGTGAGCCACAAAAACCACTCACAATGTCACCCTGCTTTGATCAGTTAAAGATTTTAATTTTATTCATTTCTTTGTTAAATACAATATCCGCCCCTCTGCAATATTGATGTCTTTCTTAGCATGATACCAACAATATATCACCCATCACGAGCTGCATGCACATGACAGAAAACACTGTGCCAAAATCTCACCTGGCTGCCATCCCGTTGCCAGAACACGGTGGGTTGAGGTTTGCCTCTGGTCTCACAGGGAAAGGTCGCCGTTCGTCCTTGAGCCACAATTTGGTCACGGGGTCGCACCACAAACTGGGGCGCCTCTGAATATTACAGTAGCATGCAGTACAGTAGCTTATTTCCAGTCATTTTCGCATCACATGTCTAGCTGGTCATGCACAAGGGGTATTCTTCGAACTAGCTAATCACACAAGCCGTCTTCCAGAATATCGGATACTATCAGGGTGCCTCACTCGTCAAAGTCAAAATGTTGACAAGGCCGAAAGTGACACAGTACATCCATGGATTCTCAGTGGCTCCTAACTGGGAAAGTCAGTGATTGAGAGACAAGGCACATGTGCCAGTGAAAATATCATTTTGATGAAGGTCGTTTATGGATCCTCAGAGCCGTGCTCAAAACGTGACTTAAAAATAAATTAAAAAATAAAACCAAACGGGGGTAAAAAAAAAAACACATGCACAGTGGCCGTTACAGCTGTTACTTACCAACGGGGCGAACTGGTGACAACAATGGTGGGGGTGAGATTAAGTCACAACACAGAGAGAACGAAAGCAGAGGAGTAGAGGGAAAGAAAGCCAAATAATGAAAATCAGAAATGAATGAGATGGCGTTGGGTTTGCATCCATGGTGTTTGTGTAGGCACCGATGGCTCTCAATCACCATGTTAGGTCGAAGGACAAGAACCAATAGCTGTTATTACCGGTAACTACCATGCTGTGCCGCGTTAGGTCGAAGGACAAGAACCAATGCCATGAACCAATTCCTAACAGGACATTACTAATTACTTTTGAGGCACAAAGGCTAGTCGCCGTCCTGTTAAACTGAAAGGTGCTAATTTTTAAGCCTTAACTCTTACTGTTGAAGTGGGTTGCATACGTTAAGAAACTATAGCTGTTATTACCGGTAACTACCATGCTGTGCCGATTTCCCTCTCAATATCATCTAGAACATTGCATCCATGTCAATAAAAAAAAAAAAAAATAAATAACCCAAATGGATGAAATGACTCTTCAAGGCAATGACATAGATTGGCGAGTCAGTGAATAAAAATATGGAGAGAGCGGGCTTCATGAAAACACTTCAATTAAAACCGCTTATCACGGAGAGCGTTCATACGCAATCCGTGGTCTGAAATGTAAAGCTATCAAGCGCATTGTTCCGTTATGTGAAAACAAAGCTTGAGGCAAGGCTCAACCTTTCATCAGGGGGGCAATAACACTGGTAAAATGTGCAATAAAGGAGTGATTGTTGTGTGAGTTGGGAGTTACAATAAAATAGGGAACTGAAGAGAGCGCAAGCTACCCACCTCTGATAGTCAAGTAAGCGGAAGCCTCCACTTTGCCCACGCGGTTCTCGGCGAGGCAGGTGAAGGTCCCCTGATCGCTCACGGCGGCTTTCTTTATCCTCAACAAAAGATCCTCTTTTTCATATCTGATGTCATACCTGGCGACAGAGGGGTGACTAACACTGTGAAGCCTCAATTTAAAATTACATTTAAAATGAAACCTCCTATAAGAAGTGTGACTACTGTACATAGTCTTCAAAATGTGGACAATTTAAAAACACAACATTATAAATTGTGAGACACGTATGATAGTAAAAGTCAAGTCAATCAGGAAAGATTTGACAACATCTTTTTTTCTCCTGCAAAGATTGTTCCTGGAATTTTAAGGGATACTTTGATACCCCCCATGAGTGGTGGATGAATTTGACCAAACTCATCATCCCATCATCGCTGGATGAATAATTTCCGTCCTAACCTTCGGAAATGAAATGCTGGTTGATGTATCGAAACCAGATGAAGTTTCACAAAAACAAAACAATATCAATGAAAAAAAATTAACCTCCCGGGCGCAGGCTTATTTTCCTTCTCAAAATTATAAACAGACCAACAACCCAAAATTGAACCAAGGTTGTATTAAAAACCCATTTTCAGAGGTTTCGTCATTGTCGATTGTTTGAAGGCACCTCGCTTTTCTGAGGCAATTAAGACTCCCCAACGCGCAGAAACAAAATGAGCAGAGCAATTACGCCATCACGAAGACACGGCAAAATTAAAGGTGCTTTCAGCTGGAACCCTGACTGTTCCACTCTTTCAATATTTATAACGATGAACCACCCACTGTGGCGTGGGATGTGCAGTGTGCCATGCCGATGTGTGTGAATGTGTGTGAGAGAGAGAGAGAGAGAGAGAGAGAGAGAGAGAGAGAGAGAGAGAGAGAGAGAGAGAGAGAGAGAGAGAGAGAGAGAGAGAGCGAGTCAAGTAAGCGGAAGCCTCCACTTTGCCCACGCGGTTCTCGGCGAGGCAGGTGAAGGTCCCCTGATCGCTCACGGCGGCTTTCTTTATCCTCAACAAAAGATCCTCTTTTTCATATCTGATGTCATACCTGGCGACAGAGGGGTGACTAACACTGTGAAGCCTCAATTTAAAATTACATTTAAAATGAAATCTCCTATAAGCAGTGTGACTACTGCACATAGTTTTAAATGTCTTCAAAATGTGGACAATTGAAAAACACAACATTATAAATTGTGAGAAACGTACGATCGTAAAAGTCAAGTCAATCAGTAAAGATTTGACATCTTTTTTTCTCCTGCAAAGAGAAAAAAAATTCATCCACCCCATGAGTGGTGGATGAATTTTACCGAACTCATCATCCCATCATCGCTGGATGAATAATTTCCGTCCTAACCTTCGGAAATGAAATGCTGGTTGACGTATCGAAACCAGATGAAGTTTCACAAAAACAAAACCATATCAATGAAAAAAAATTAACCTCCTGGGCGGAGGCTTATTTTCCTTCTCAAAATTATAAACAGACCAACAACCTAAAATTGAACCAAGGTTGTATTAAAAACCCATTTTCAAAGGTTTTGTCATTGTCGATTGTTTGAAGGCACCTCGCTTTTCTGAGGCAATTAAGACTCCCCAACGCGCAGAAACAAAATGAGCAGAGCAATTACGCCATCACGAAGACACGGCAAAATTAAAGGTGCTTTCAGCTGGAACCCTGACTGTTCCACTCTTTCAATATTTATAATGATGAACCACCCACTGTGGCGTGGGATGTGCAGTGTGCCATGCCGATGTGTGTGAATGTGTGTGAGAGAGAGAGAGAGAGAGAGAGAGAGAGAGAGAGAGAGAGAGAGAGAGAGAGAGAGAGAGAGAGAGAGAGAGAGAGAGAGAAAAAGCCATAAGGGCACAGAGCTTGACTCAGACGGACAAACTGTCTGAGAGAAAAGGAGTGGCACACTCTGACAAACTGAATTCGACGAATGAGCAGACGAGTAAGAAATGACTAATTCATAGTGTTGATGCATCAATGTGCAGCCACCAGTGCAGAATTCTAGACTATAAGGGCACAATTGCTTCAGTGAGAACAAGAGGGAGATCTCAGCAGCGTCAGATAAGAGGGGGCTCAACTCTGAATGAGTGGAGGGGCAAAGGAGTCAGCTCCACCTCTCTCTGGGGTCTCTTTGGCATGAGAGATCTTGTGAAATTGTGCAGCCAGCCATGCTGATTTCCACACAGAAGACAAGTCAGGCAGAGAAATGGCACAAGGGGTGAGAAAAGTCATATTTGAAAGAGCGTGCGGGGTGGGGTGGGCGTGGAAAATATCGATGGAAGGGACCGTAGGGTCGTTCCAAAGTTGGGTGAGGACTCCATTCACAGAACATCCCTGACCCAGATACACACTTCCCATGGGGATGACGGGTTCGGGAAAAAAATAAAACAAGCGGAAGGAAGGATGAGAAACAGGACTTTCATCAAAGGGCGGGGACATCACCAAACATGATATTGGCCATTTTGCACTCAGTCTCCATTTTTGCACGCATTAGCTTCATTAACACATTCCCAGTCATATCGTTTGCTTGAATGTTTCAAAAATCTGTCACCATTTTGTCCATTTCTGTCTTCTCAATCAAATTCAATACCGACATGAAGCTCCGTTATTTTGACCAGCTTTTCGCTGGCTAAACTGTGCAGTTAATGTAGCTTACGTATCTAGGTGAGTGTTATCGTGACGGGTGAAGTTTGATGTCATAATCAAATTGCAGTGTAGCAGAGGAATACAAACAGGCCAAAGTAATAAAATCAAAATTGATCGCAAAATTGTTGTTTTTTCATGTCTTGGAAAGTGTCTGCTAAACCTGCGTTCATTATAAGATGTACGTTCATTTTCCATTTCTGGAGTGCAAAGTGCTCAGCGGTTGCTAATAATTCAATTTTCTTTTCACGCGGATAGTGTGCTTGAACAATGAAATGTTGCACACCTGTACAAACGTCTTCAAAACTTTGAACAGTCAAGTTCTGGCTGTCTGTATTGATGGGAGAATGTTGACTTCATATAGACGCTATTCCTTGCGGGTCGTGTATTGGATTATTTTATATGAAACAACACAGAAGGCCCCTATAACGTCGGGGCTATCGCTGCGCCAAAATGACTCTCATGTGCAACATAAAAAGAAACAGTGGCGCTTGGAGAGTTTGAAGTAATCAAAGGAGGGGTGGGGAGGGGGTACTTTGTTCTGCTATGAGCGCAGACGCTCACACAGCAAATAATGAGATTCTCCGTGGCTAATAAATGATTTCTGCCACACTGATGAAAGTCCAAGAGTAACATGTCCAATTGCTTCTTTGCTTCTTGAGGGACTCATTAGATTCGCTTCGGCAACTCCACGTCATCGCTTTTACCGCATTAATGTGCACACAAGCCTTCATTAAGCGAGTGCAACACACACTCACACGTTTCCCTCACCTGCCACGGGGAATATCCGCATCCTCCTTTTTCCAACGCAGAGTTGGAGGCGGGTCACCGTGGACCTGACACCTGAACTCCACACTCTCATCCACTAAGACCACCTGGTTCACTGGCCGCTGCACAAACACCGGTCTCTCTGGAAGTGAGGAAGAGCGCACGTATATAACGGAACCAAAATGTACTCGTAAGACGCGGATAAATACTGTCTGTGACGGTGAGCTGGAAATACCTGAGAAAGTCACCCTTTATTGCTTTTTGAACCTTTATATCCCCGAGTTCTTACCAAACACGGAGAGTTGAGCCTTTTCGCTCTCCCTCTCGCCGACCATGTTGGTAGCTACGCACACATAAATCCCGACATCAGTCTTTTGTGTGTTGGAGATGGTCAGTTTTCCTCCACGAATCTGAAAAGAAAGCATAAAAATGGTAGAATTTCTTGCAATAAAATGAACTGGGTTTTTTTTTCTATTTTCTTTGTCAAAAAAAAAAAAAGAAAGCTGAGAACCTTGGCATATTGTAGTGTGGTGCACATATGCAGATAGAACACACAAAGAGTACATTAGTGAAAAGATCAGAAGAAGAAAGTCACCATTTCTATTAACATTTTTCACGGCGCAGGCAGCATATATATGCCTGTGAGTACTGTTAAACAATCTGTCCGTGTGTGTTTCGATGGTCTATGTGTGTGAATATTCATGATTTGAAGGTACGTCGCTCCCAGAGCGCAATGCTAATTTTTGTTAGCCCATCAATAGGGTGCTACATTGTGTTAGCATGCTGTATTTGAATGTGCTACTGAGCCTCGACAGAGCTCTGTATAACTGATTATATGATTTACAGAAAAAAAAAAGTTTCAAAGAGTAACTCACTGTGATCCTTTCATCTTTAAGATCAAGACGACCCTTGTCTTTCTTCCAGTAGGTGGTGGGCTCAGGATGCCCACGTGGCGGCTGACACTCCAGCGTGGCCGTCTCTCCAACGGCCACGATCACATCCTGCGGGTTCTGTCTGAAGTCATCTCGTAACACTGAGATACAAAAGAGGACATCAAGTATCACCGATATGTGAAGGTGTGTCATAATTTGAATTAGCAAATGGTGGTATGCATAATTCTTGAGCAGTCTGGACGTGAATGGGTGAACTTCTTCTACTGAGGGAGTCTCAGTGGCAGTGTCCAATTTAAATCAGCAATTTTTGTTTTTCTCTCATTTTTTTTTCCTTTCTTTGCTAGTTGCTTCATGGGTCAGATCAAGAAAGGCACTAACTTGACCCACTCCCCATTGAGTCCTTTCAATCAGAGTGTCACAAGTGGATATCAAGTATGCTGTAATTATTTCACTTTGGTGTGGTTTTGACAAAAACATATCAGTGGCCTTTCAGGAAGAAAGCAGCTGGGGACATTTTTAAATTTGGGGGGCGGATACATTTTCATCATGTCGTGTTTCAATAAATTTCCCATCTAATGATATTTGATCATTGTGCCCATTGACTCATTACGACATTTCGCCCGATCACAACACAGTCGCAGCGTCTGTCCATTTTGTCACATTTGACATGATCTCCTTGCTCATTACCAATAAGACAAACACATAAAACTATGACCATTCATAACTGTTTTCACTTGCTTTGAGGTTGAGTTCCTACTTCGCGTTATTCTACTTTCTAGGTCGGGGCTGTAGGCCAAATAAAATGTGTTCCCCCTATAGCTGTAACTGTAGGCACGGGAGATGTATAGCCTGGCAGGATTATCACTGCAACGTAGAAAGAAGAGATACCTAAAGTGCAAGAAGAATGCAAAAAGAGCGAGGCGAATGGGAGTTGAGAGTAGCGAGTGGGGAAATTGACCATTAATAATTCAAACACTGCATCTCTACAGCCCTGCGAGCAGTGTCCTACCAGAGATAAATGGCACCACATCCCCCAAACTATCTATCTATCTATCTATCTATCTATCTATCTATCTATCTATCTATCTATCTATCTATCTATCTATCTATCTATCACATCATTTTGTTTATCTTGGTTGTGATGTAACGAGTGAAGTGAAGGGATTTATTGGTAAACTTGGCACACATGCAGTAGATGTATCAGATCACACTCTCTTCGAGAATATTCTTAAAGACACATGTGGCGTCAGTATTTGAATATAAGGACCAGATCTTGATGAACATTAACAGCAAAAATAGTATTTTTTCTCAGGCGTGACATATTGAGTTCACCAGAATTCTATTTATGAGCTTTTTCAATTGTATGGGTCCGTACTACAAACAGTCCAGGGATGTCTGCACTTTATTTAGTGCACTCAAAGAAATCTGGTCTTTAAGAATTGTCAACTTAACAGCCATACTGGCGCGTTTAGAGAAAACTCGCCGTGTGGGCTGCTCACTTCCAGCGTGAGATCTTCCCAATTCTGTCAAAGCTGTTCTCCCAAATATAATTTGCAAAGCTCTTACTTTGTCAGATGCTTGTAAGAAGCACTGGAATCATTGTTGAAAAGAAAGAGAGAGAGAGAGAGAGAGAGAGAGAGAGAGAGAGAGAGAGAGAGAAAGAGAGAGAGAGAGAGAGAGAGATCATTTATCTCTGGCAACAAAGTATTTCGACTTACCGGTAGTTTATAGCTTCTGACACGTTTTCAATTTTGGTCAAGCAGAGCTTTGGTTTTCCATTGTTTTGTTTCGGGAATCACAATATGAAAATGACAATGAACATCCAAATTATAAGATGCTAATGTAACACTGAATGTGATAAATGAAACACATAAGATAAGATATCCTTTATTTGTCCCACACTGGGGAAATTTACATCAAACTGCAATTTCTGATCAATGTGTATAGGTTCAAATCTAGCTTATCCCTTTGTGCGCAATACTTTCGGTTGTCAATTTATCAACTGTCCTCAACTGTCAAGTTCACCGGTGATGAAAGTTGCAGAATTACGTTAAACAGTTAGCATCACCGATTAGAAATACATCCTAAATAAACAGAATCTCTTTTGTTATCTCAGACATGATTTCCATTACTGCCTTCGACTATTCTGCTGATCCATTGCAGCCCAAAGTCAAAGTAGGAGAGGCGAAACACAAGGCGAATACCAAAAATCAGCAAGGAGCCAAAGTCCCGTCAGCCAAACTCTCGACGACATCCCAGTTGTGCTCAAGAAAATGTACCTCGGTGGTCAACTGCACTTTGACATAGACACACGCCCTGCTGTATTCTTCTGGCCGAGGGACCCATTCCATAAGGCACACTCCACTCATCCGACTACTTTGCTCCAGAAAATAAGAATCGTAAACAGCAGTGCATGTCTCAACTCCAGGAAACAAAGACAAAGACACATACAAAACAGAGAAAAATGAAGACACGAGGACTAATGTTTCTGTGAACGGATATTTTTTTTTTTTTTAATGATCATCGCTTTGCTTTTTCAAAATGCAATTTACCTAATCACAATGGAAGGCATCCGGGCAGTAATATGCACCATTTACTAGTATCATGTTATTTATAGTTTAGAATGTTAGCTGAGCTAAAATGTATGAGATAGTTGTGGTCAAAGGTCCTATTTTTGTCAGCGCTTGACCACTTAAACAGATAGATTACCCTCACTTTGCGGCGATTACACACTTTCAACTTCCTCATATTTTGATTGATGATGTACATGCGTATTTCATGTTTTAATAAACGAGAAGTGAGTGACTGACATAATAGAATTTCTTGGTCATCAGTTATGGCAAATTAAAAAGTGTGTGCGGTGGGGGACATTGGAGCAGTCGCAGTTTGTGCTTCACGGCAGTGCGATTGTGGTCATGTGCCCGCCATGTCTTGTTGTTTGAACACAGTTCAGCAATAGCCAAAGGAGTTTGTCACAAAATACATATTGTTAATTAACATAATTTCAGTTTAAAAATCATTGTCTTTGTAAAATATTAAAACAAAAATGAAAGTGCTTCCCGGAATTTGAAGCAACCTTTTATGAGGAATCAATGTCATATTTTCAATAATTTGATATAACTGTTCAATATCTTGTGTCGGGCCACTTTCTTATCTGAACATGAATGGCATTCGCAAAAAAAAAAAAAAAAACATCAACGCTCACTGGCCACAAAAAGAGGGGCGCCGTTAGAATGCAATAAAATATAGAATGCAAGGCAATAATGTGCAAAGATACATTTATTTCGTATTTCATGTTTTTGTGTACGTTTTGTGTGGCGATTGCTTGTTATTTGCTATGGTGAAAGAATGCAAGTGTGTACAGTAGCGGATCATGCTGTGAGCAGTTTTCCATTTATTTGGCGACATGAGGAGAAAAAAATATGAGAGCGGGGTGCTTAATGAGGTGCTTGGTGTGTGTACAAACAAAGGCACAGGAGCCATGAGGTGGGGGGTTGTGTTCCAATCTATCGAGCCCCACTAGAGGAATCACCGATGTGTAGGTTGCTGCCGGGTGGTAATTTCAGACTGTGGGGAGCACACACTCATTGTTGTCTGATTGTCTCGTGGTCAATTATTCAAGAGAACAGCTTCAGTCATTCACCTGTTCATTAACTAAATTGGCATGCAAAAACATGACAAAATGTGTCACCGGGCATATACAGTTTACTATAGAGGGGCCTTGGGTTATTCCTCCATATTGTATCCTGAATTATGACAATTGTCATTCGCTCACAAAGACATATTTCTTTTCATACTTCTCACATTAAATCCCTGGTAGGTGTTTATATATTTTTTTTTCAAGGGTCTGAAAATGGCTGGCACTGAATGAGTTAAAGTTCCATATGGCCTCAACTTTATATGTTGACGCAAGCTTGAAAGCTCTTCATAATGAATCATATACAGTAAGTAGACGCTGCTTTAAAAACAGGTCGACAATCTACCCAGACAGTGCATTTACCAGACTGCATTTGTTACCCTCGCTGGTACAATTAATGCCAGGTGTATCCATTAGCTAGTTTGCATGTATTGACAGCCCCACTTTAAGCATCAGTCAAACTTGTTGTGCATTTTTACATCATAATGTCTCTTTCAAAAGAAAAAAAAAAAAAAAAAAACAACGCCATAATGTGAGGCTTTTAGATGAAAATGTCCGCGTAAATGATGGTCCAAAAAGCATTATAAAAAAATTGCAGCGTCGACTGAAATGCATTTGAAGTTTACATTGAGCGTCTCTTTAAGAATGGAAAAAAGGTAGCAACCAAAATGAAGATAATACTCTTAAAATGTTGCTGTCACTTTAAAAGAGTTTACGTTTTTTTTGTCTCATTTATTGAAGCCTCTCCATTTTGTCAAAAAAATAACATTGGAAATAGTTTGTGTTGTTGTTTGTTTGCATCAGGTTCAGATAAAAATACAAAAGAAAGTTCAGAATCTAATTTTAAAACAAATTAAATCTGCATAGCATGAAAGAAAAATAATTCAATCAATCAATTCTACTGTTGACCTCTGCCGAGGTGGTTTTGTAATTTTATTTATTTTTTTGGCATGCAGTTTCCTGTCTACCGCTCTGGGTGAATGTTCTTCCGTCCTTTGTCTGCACTGTCTTGATGCCCTTGCTTTGCTTTTGTGTCCGTGTCTATTCAATTGCACAACTGTGAATCATGTGGCGTAAACAGCACATTTTGTTTTGTGTGCCATTTATTTTTCAGCTACATGTACCCTTAAACAGAAGGAAATTCTCATTTCATTATTTTATTTATTTATTTGGTGGGAGGGGTGAAATTAAATAATTAACAGGACATTGTGACTTCCTTGTACAAAATGCTAAACAGCCATGTGTGGAAAAAAACAGATGGGTGAGACTTGCACAACCCAATTAATTTATAAAAAAACATGCTGGATTTTCAGACCCAAGCACACTCACGTGTGACCGACTGACTGTGTGTGTGTGTCTGTTCGTAAATGTGCATGAAGGTAGGTGGGTGGTCCAGTACTGGAATTCTGCTTCAGCCCCCCCAGCCCGACCCAACTGTGTTATGCTGTATGGCAGCACGGCAAAGGCAGAAAGAAACAGAATAATGTATGAGCGGAGAGGAAAGATGAAGACACCTTGTGAGTTGCCGCACATAACAGATGGCTGCATTTCAATTTGGGAATCACATGCTAAGAATTGATTCGCGGCTCGCAAACAAAGCTGGCAGGTTTACACGGCAATCAAGTTGTTTTTTTTTCTAAAGTGAATAGACTATGTATGCACTTTAACAGAGCCCAATGTCAGGTATTGTGACGATCCAGTCTCACAAAATGCATTAGAACAGTTGAGAGATTTCATATGACAGGAGTACATTCAATCATGGCTGAAGTTTGCTGAAGATTTTTTTTTTTTTTTTAACACGATAGCCTGTAGGCGTGTGTCACTTTCTCAACTGCAGTCAAGGATGTCCCATATCTGTCACAAGCATAAAACACACGCTGATGCAGACCACACAACAAGCGAACAAAACAAATGACAACAGCGACAAAAACAGCTGCCCTGTTCTTATCACGAACTTTGCTGATGACCACAACAAATCATCCCCGGCTCAGGAAGTCGGAACAAAAAGAGAGACAGTTATGCCGACACAATCAGGGGAGTAACAGATATCGAGATTTATTTATTTATATGAATACATCAACAACTTAACATCCTTGTGCCCTGAAAAAGTCATCAGCAATCAGTCAGGACGGTGACGCGCCGGGATATGAGGAGCGTTTACCCAACGTCCCCGAAGGCTACAAATCCAGCAGATGTACATCACCTAATCCTGGATAATTCTGCGTTCAGCAACAGCAGAATACACGAGATGGGGACAATCAAAACCTGAATTCACGGAGAAAGCACGGAGTGTAGCCTTGTGAGAAAAACAAAACAAAAAAAAAAAAACACATTTGGCTGCATAGAACTGATACTGCCGATAATGCCATATAAGGACAATTACTGTGTGATGGTGAAAAAAAAAAAGTCTTATTTATCACACAGCTCAATTTCCGAACGTGATATTAATAACTGTCCATTTTTGCAATTCAGGAACATAAAACCAGGATGTCCATTGGTGGTGGGGATAAGACATCCCCAAATGTATAAGCAAGAATCGCAAAGACCTTGCACCACTTCACTTTGCTTTTTGGGCTCGTTAGTGTCCAATCCAATTAGCGTCACCATGAAGGTTGGAAATAGATGAGGTGAAAAGGAGCAGACTCGAGGTGATGTTCGCTTTTCACCAGTTCAAAGCAATTTGATTTCTACAGTATAAACAATTATTCTCGCCGAATATCCCGAGTCTCATTGCGGATCGAACCGATATTGAGCCACAGACAAGAAACGTCATTTCGTTGTGGTTAGTAAACAATGATTATAACCTTTTCGATTTGCTTTCAGATTGGTGCCACGGAGAGCCCAAAATAGTCATTTGCCCACAATTTCCATACTGGATGTGGATTTACACTTGAGGCGAGAATACAACACAATCTTGTATGCATTCTATGGCCTTTGCATGTGAAGCCACCGTGAGGGGTTAACAATAAACGCTTCGGCATTGTCATGTTTAATTAACTTCCATTCTCCTGTCATGTAATGAAAATGGAAGTTGTGGATGGTATAGGACGAACGCTCTCCCCGCTCCCCTCCTCCCTTTCCCTCTCCCCTCATCTTGATCCTCACATCTCTCGCTTGCCATCCCTCCAGTTACTGTAACAGCGTTCCCTCAGACCACGTTTCCACATCTATAATTAATTAATCCTGTCTCCGTGTATTTTTTCAAGAGAGCACATTCCGCCGCTTCCAAGACTATGTAAATCTGCTTATGCCTGCCTCCCAGACTATCTCATCAACTTACACCTGCAAATGCGAACGCGTGTGTCTGCACGACATTATGCAAAGGTCACGCTGTTCCATTTAAGAATGCTAAACTCAACCTAATAAAGTTCTGCCCCGCTAACCTAAGTGTTTGAGAGAGGCCACGGGTACGATGCACATATTCCTCCAGCGTTCATAAATAGAAAGAGCATGCGGATGTCCGTGAGACAAAAGGAGATGATAGACCCTCACGGCAATATTGCAGAGATGTCGAACATGAGCAGGGAAGTGAGTCAGGGATCAGAATTGAACCTTTTATCTGCCTTATTTCACTGAAGGAGTGGTCACCCGCGGGAGAGAGTGCCGTCTTACATGTACTCGTCTTCTCAAAACCAAATTATGCATGCTGCTCTGTTCCGTAGTCATCATCGTCGTCATCACTTTGTAATGAACGGAGCTTTTAAAGAAAGCTATATGAATCCCCTCACGGAACCCGAAGGTTTACACTGCTGTAATTGTTCATGCTAAGATCACATTTTCCCTTTGTCTTAATTAGAATTTGGGGGAAAAGAACGCATCTACGAGATTATTTGTGCATCTGCATCATCCAGCATGATCAAACACATTCCATGAAGGCCACCAGAGATTGTGGCGCTGAGCTCTGTTTACACGGCATCCAGGCTGCAGCTTTCTATGGAAACATGCAGATGGGGCACAATATTTGCATTTTGCAATGGTATAGAGACTAACACATTTAAATAGATGGAAATATTCAGTAAAACGCAAAACTCAAAATATGGTAAAGCAAATGGCATGGTAAAGCTCATTCGAATGTTTATTCATTACCGTATTATTATTATTATTATTATTATTATGATTGCAAAAGCAGAATCAGCGACCACAAATGCATTCGTGCATCCATTTCCTATGCCACCTTTCCTCACAAGGGGCGCAGGTGAGATGGGACCCGTCCCAGCTGCATTTAGGCAAGAGGCCAGGCAATCACAGGACAAATTTCGGAATTGTCCAATGTTTAGGTTTGTTTTAATAGAATGCATTTTGCATCATTATGAAAACTCAGACGCGAAAGCTCTAACCCTTTACACTCTGATTTAGCTGTACACTCAACACGGGTCATGATCGTAGTTTGCATGGTGAACCTCACTGCATCATACCAAGTGATGTTTCAAATATTTTGCTCTTCATATGAATCCAAATTAAATATTAATAAAAAAAAAAAGATCATTACCATGTTTGATAAGCAGTTCTATACCCACCAAAACTATCAACAGAATAATAAATACATTGTTCAATGAATCACCCTTTTACTCACTTTCCGACACAGCACTAATTAGCTTGTGTAGGTGTACCTAATCATACCAGGGATACTTCTCAAAATTTCCCATTAAGTGATTTTCTGAGCTTTAGTATCACATGATACGTCTCAGTAACTCAATGCTCCTCCCATCAACTCGCCAGCCACCAACGCCAATGTCGGTGAGCATTTTAGGAGATCATTCACCCCAAATCTCTGTTAATCACATCCCTGCACGGGCCCTCTGGTAAACACAAGGCCACCCAACAGACATTCCGCTTACTTATATCGAGACGGTAAAATAGCAGCATTTGTTTGACCTTTTCGCCAACACCTTCCCGGGATGTCCTTCAAAGTCTTCAAATTCATAAAGCATCCAAGCATCAAGAAGAGGAACAGCCCAGTCTTGCTGTCAAATTGCTTTAGATGACATTTATGTTGACAGACAGGTCTGAAAAATGTGTTGTTCAACCTTTCTTGGATCGACCATCATGGGGCGATGAGGTTCCACTGTGCGATCGTGTAAACACTCACTCACTCACCATTTTGCAATTCAGACAGCCAGGTTTATGAACAAAGAAATGACTAAACTTCCTCCCTCGCAATCCGGCTATTCGACGACCTTGGAAATAATGAGCTTGAGCCCTCTCACAACAAGAGACAAAAATTAACATGATATAGTACTTCATTATTTGCAGAGAAAGCGGTGAGCAAGTTGACGAAATAACTGTAAACACTGACATGGCTAATCTCAGGCCAGCTGTTAGTGTGAGGTCCTTTAATCCGAGTCCAGATCTGTGATGTGCTCATTGTTGGCTTGGGGACAGATGAGCAACAGCCACCAGGCTGCCAATTGGGCTAAAGGCAGCAGACTGCTCCCGTGCCCATTTTTCAGCATAATAAACTGTGGATCCTGAAGCGCAGCCCCAATTATTTTGCTTTTAGACTGGATATCACAAAAACACACATCATCCTAGCTGGTTTGGTCCTTCTCCCAAAACATCCAAAGTCATTTGCATGACTATAAAACACGTACAAGTCATGTGAAGAACTGCAGTCACGGATAGTTATTGTTTCACAAACAATACAACAATAACAATGAGATCTTGACAAAGAATGAATAAACACAATGGACGGTATATAGGGACTCATTACAAAACGAGGGACGGATTGAGCAGACACCCTTCAAGTCAAATAGCTGATCGACTGGCAGGATGAAAAGAGAGAACAGGGTGACACTGAAATGGAAACAAAGAAATGGACTCAAAAAAAAAACAAAATCCAAGAGAAAATAACAAATCAAAGGAACAAAAAAGTTGCATGCTCCAAATAATTTAGACTCGGCTTTCCCAATGAATAATGTTCAAAAAATGTTTAAGGTTTCTTCCAGATTGTCAACGTATTAAAATATACAAGCATTCTTTTATTAATGTCATTCATACACCTTCAAGTCTCGAAGCAGCATAGATACACTATTTTATTTACACATGAAAAAAAACTCTTTAAATGAAAATGTGACCAGAGTAGCCTATAAATTCAGAGTATAAAGCGCACCACCTTCAATGAATGGCCTATTTTAAAACTGTTTTCATATATAGGGTGCACCGCATTATAAGGCGCATCGAATAGAAGGTACAATAGTGGCTGCAGGTGTGTTATGCATCCACTTGATGGAGATACGCTAAAGGGAATACAATACAATAAAATACAGTTCTATTTATATAGAGCTTTGACAACCGCTGCAGCTGTAACAAAGCGCTTTACAGAACAATTAAAATACCACGTCCAAGGAATTAGAATATTGATCCATATATAAGGCGCACTGTCAGCTATTGAGAAAATGGAATGGTTTTAGGTGCACCTTATAGTGCAGAAAATACGGTACCTTGATTCAAATGGATGCTCAAGGAATGTTTTTCTGCCTCAGGTACCTGTTTATTTGACGCCTAACATTCAAAACATTCAAAATTTTTGGTTGACGAGTCATTGACTTCACAATATGGAAACAAAAATGTGGTTTAAATTTGTACATTTGTAGAATTGCAGATCATGTTCTCGATGTTTCCAAGATTTTGTCTCACAGAAGATGTAAAGTAAAAACAACAAAGTAACAAACATTTAGAAAATGAATTGCTAAATGGCAATGCCAAAATGGATATTCTTATAAAGATTTTAAGATGGCACTGTTATTGCATCTACACGCATGTGGCGCTGTTGTCTTATAAATACAGGAATGCAAAAGGTATCACAACCAGTTGATTTTCCGACCACGCGGAAAAACATTTGATCAAAATCAAATCATTTGTTTGATGCTCTGCGGCTTGTCAATATGAATTCTGACTGACACGAAACCAAGAACAATACATGCGGGGAGGCCTCTTCAGACGATGAAATAACCCTTTGAATCACTGTCAAAATCGACTGCGCGTGGTGACATACTGCAGCCAGTCTTGTTGTCTGATCTGCATGCAACTCCACGTGCCAAACCTGATTGTCTGTGGACAGATGAACAAGCGCGCGAAAGAGACCAGACAACATCTGTGTCACGTTTCTGCGAGAGGAAAGGTCAGTAGTGTAAGACGTGCAACGGGTGACTGACAGATGCAAGCCAGCCCATATTCTCGAGGTAACAAGCATAAGGAAACTGACAATCTTGTGAACCAGAAGAATCAAACTGCCACCCCCTCTGGAACACACTCACACAAAATTTACCTTGATGTCATACCCAGCTCATCTTCTCCTAGTGCACGAATATCCATCCACCCATTTTTGGAACCGTTTTATCCTAATGAGGGTCACGGGCGTGCTGGAGCTTAACCCAGCTGACCCCGCCCGGGTAGTAGGCGGGGGAAACCCTGAACTGGTTGACGGCCAATCGTAGGGCACACAAAGACAAACAACAACCGACATAGTATTTCCAATTTAGCTGAAATAATGTGTGTCCATATGAAACGTACACACCTGACACATTTTAAAAGCATGATGTCTCCTTGTAACCGAGGAAATTTCGTCATTGCTTAGAAATGCAGCGCATTTTGAAATCGGAATAGGGATGGGAAAACAATGGGAAAACATGATCAGTACAGGTTTGAATCTTGTTATTAAAATAGGCTCTATTCAGCCTTTTCATCTGAGAGTGTGAAGAGTGAAATCAGGTTTGTTGTGCTGCACCAATTACTGGCCGGGAGAGGCGCTTGAAGGAAGCACCATTAAATCCAGCAATTGAAGAAACCGAAAACCACCGCACGTTTTCTCTCAGGGGATTGGAATTGATGAGAGCAATGGATCACCACAGCCACTGGCGCACGCTGTCCCTCAAAAAAAAGTATTTGGCTTTACAGTACAATAGCCGATCCTACCTTACTGTTATTTGTCAAATGTTCTGGCTCACTATAAAATATCATCACATCATTGTACATTTTTCACCTATTTTATTCGAAGCACCATGTCAGATTGCAGCATAGAAAAAGTATGCAAACCCAGAGGAGTCATTAGACTTCTTTGTGAACGAGTCAGCGTCACCAGTCACCCCAATATATATGTATAGAGGGCAATTTTCCTGGCTGACCGTTTGCTCTCCCGTGTCCGTCATCTTGCTACATCCCAAGGACAGACATTGCGTGAGCTTACAGAGGCTCATAAAAGCTGGAAGGTGTAAATGTGTTTGACGGTGTTGATGTGTTGTCCACACGTGGCACCGTCGAGACCATCGTCACTGCCCCTAAAGATTTCCATAAATTCCAAACCGTGATTCCAATCCCCGAGAGTTCAATGTTAAAAAGAAAGCAAAGCACTCTCAAGTTTTTCAACAAAGTACACTCGATTTGTGTGGAAAATATGGACGTTCATAAATTATTTGTGGACTGTCAAACTGTGAAATCACATTTGTTCCCTTTTAGGATTCTTGTCATTCTCTGTCGTTATCTTGTGCTTAATTGGACTGGTTGCTATTGCAAAAAGACAGAGTGTGAATGGTGAGAAGCTGAGCTGATATGCTAAAGGAAAAAAAGCTAATTTAAGACACTGATGTAAGTTCAAACATTATTACCACAATTCGTGGACATGATACAACCGCACTCCCTTTGGTCCCTGAGCAGTTTTGAATGACAGTACGTATAGCAATCTGGACTCCTTATACATGAAGGTGCTGTGATCTTCCAGCAATGCATGACATTGTCTTGCTTTTTTTTGTTCCTAACCTTGCTTTGTGGTTATCTGTCCACAATGAGCTGCATATAACTAGAACTCCCATTAAATCTTTACCCTGAACCAATTGGTTATATACGCTGAATCAAATGCTTTTGCTCAAGTGTTATTCTGTCATTTCTGCTGCTAAAACCTTGACGATATGGATGAATGGACCCCCAGCTTTTAAAAGACAATGACTAAGTACAAGAAATTTCTTTCAGAACCTGCTTAAGAGCGGGAGGAAGTACCTCGTCAGCCATTAAAAGCAAACCTTGTAATCCTCTTTGCGTGGGGAAATAAGGGCACATCTCTATCAGCTTGAGATGACTGGGCTATCATCGAGTCATATGTTTGCGTGTGTCTTTTCCATGTTCCATTTTACCAATCAAGAATCACATTTTTTTTCCCCTTGACAAGTTTGTCTTCATTCTGAGAAGTCAGGATAATAGCCAAGCAAACAGAATTGTGTTTGTTTCGTTATCATTTAATTGATCAGCAGAATGACGCTTAATAATGAATTGTTTCAGAGCGACGACATAAATTACAGAGCGCAGGATGTAGTGGCAACTTTATTAAGCAGGTCGCCAGATTGGATCGGTAGGAAATATTCATTATCAAGTACCTGACAATCACGTTTCGACGACCGTATTTTCCGCAGTATAAGGCACTTCAGAGTATAAAGCGCAACTTCAATAAATGGCCTATTTTAAAACTGTTTTCATATTCAGGCCGCACCGCATTACAAGGTGCGTGGAATAGAAGCTACAATAGCGGTTGAGGTTGCGTTATGCAGCCAGTAGATGAAATTATGCTAAAGGGAATACAATACAATACAGCTTTATTTATATAGAGCTTTCACAACCGCTGCAGCTGTAATAAAGCGCTTGACAGAACATTTAAAATACTACGGCCAAGAAATCTGAATCTTGATCCATATATATAAGGCGCACCGGATTATAAGGTGCACCATCGGCTTTTGAGAAAATTGAATGCTTTTAAGTGCGGAAAATATTGTACACTTTGAACTGTTTAACTCTTTCAGACGAACATTCATTTGTAACAAGTCCAATTGGCCCATTCCTGCTAAATATGTTATGCGGCTGTGGTGTGGGGATGGAGTTTATCGTGAATCCGAGTTGGATGGTTTCAGGCTCAGTGCCTGTGCTGTTGGGAACCGCATGGCTGAGTTGAGCTGCAGTGCAACTGGCTGCGGCTCACTCTTCAAACCTCCACCCACAGAGACTTCCACAACTGTCACATGCCACTGAACCATTGGAAACAACACACACAGACACCCACCCACACATGCACACACACACACACACACACACACACACACACACACACACATACACACATACACACATACACACATTCAGTAACAGTGAAGCCATTTTCATTAAAAGAACCACTGGCGCACTCGGCCCAGCTGGTCCCTGAGTTGACACTGAAACTGCACATCTGGTGTTACTGCTCTGTTTGAGGGATGCCATCTGCTTGGAAGGAATGAGGGAGGGAGAGGGACGTAAGGAACAGAGAAGGGGATTCCAAAGAGTTTCAGGAGACAAACCAAATAAGATCCTCGTCAATACGATAGCATTTGAAATAAGCGCATAAAAAAAATGGATCAGTTTGTTGGATGTACTCTATACTTAGCATGCATTAGTCCTCTTCCGGGTAAGAGGATTAGATGCCAGAGTCAGGTTGGCTCTTGCATCCTTTGGAGCTAATGGCAATGAACAGATAGCATGCTAAATGATTCCCACTCTCAGCAAAGCACACATGACTTATAGTTTTGTATTGAAATGGCATCCGCTATTAGTTGCATGTTCAACTTGCTGTTAACGTGCAACGTTATTCGGGTGCACCGGTCTCTCTCTCCCTTTCTATTAGCAATGACTGGCGAAGTCACGCACATAGAGAATCCATGCGATGCTCTAACTAACCCTTGCATGCTTGGTTCATACATCACTGGAGACTGCGCACATGCACAGGGCGATAACATGTAGTATCTGCCATCAGCGGTGTCACAATGACGTGCAATTAACAACTGCAAACATAAAGCCGGCGTGTCAACGCACGAGATCAAGCGAAGACAAAAACATCAGAGTCAGTGCATTGTTAACCTGGCGAGAGTCCAAAAGCGTGGGACTGTTGTGGTTTGAAACCAAATTGAATATGGCTACCTTATCTTCCCAATTATATTATCAAGGGCACATTATGTTGTCGGCCTGGTTTTGTAATTGAGTCAAAATGTCAGTAAAGATCGCATGGGTTCAGCCGCAATATATAAGGCATGCACACGCACACGCACACACAAAGTGCCTCCTGCCTACAGCGGCCAACTGAATCACGCTCTTATTAAACCTTGATCGGAATTCCAGCTAGGGCATTATCCACTTACAGTTATTAATGCTGCCGTTCCCTGGGGGGAGGAGGAGGTGGGGGGGGGGGGTCCAATCAGGCAATGAGAGAGGGACGCACACACATTGCTCAGACAGATGTCGTCCCATACGATCTATGACTTTTTTTGGGCAATTCATTCATTGATTTATTTTGGTTTTGGTTTATTCGGAAGTCTTACACATACCCGATCGTTTATATGTATGAAAAGGATGAGGAAGAGTAAACTTCTGTTGTTGCCCACCTCATCTACATTTCATTATCAATATATCATCAAAATGTAACATTTAAATGCTACTATCTACGCCCCACTGGCGAATCTCACTCCCTGTTGATATACGAGGACCTTCCTTCTGTTCTCCAAGTACAGTTTTCCACTGAAATTATAACAACCCTCTTGTTCAAAAAACATATTTTGGATATGCTATCAATTGTTTAGGATTTATGCCTAAAACATAAAACAGCACAGAAAATATATTTACTTCCTGTATAGGCTCAAATTTTTGTTTTAAGAATCTAATCGACGATGCTCTTGAACATGGTCAAAAATAAGTACCTGTACAAAATAACATGAGGAACAACACATCCACGATAAAAGCAAAACCACACACACACACACACACACACACACACACACACACACACACACACACACACAAATCGAATCCTTTAACTGATGCTTTTTTTTTTTTTTGTAAATCAAATTCAGCAGAAAAGTGGTTCATGCTGAGATATGATAACCCCGCATGACAAGGAGAATGGCAAATGCACAATTACTACTCAAAGAGAGGGACACAAAGAAGGGACTTTTTCATTTTACCTTGCCAATGTACTTAAACCTCAGCCCTGTTAATTAGAAATCCAAAGACGTTCCATCTTGGGCCACAGAAAAATGTGAACACTTTTGCCACAGAACGATTAAATGTGATGTGTGGAAGGAAACATACAAGAAAGACATGAGAGCATAACTTGGAAAATAAGCGAGTGGCAAGATCATGTATGAGCGGGAATGACAAGGCAATTACATGATAGGATGTGGATATCAGATCGAAGCGAGTTGTGGCGGTAGTTCACAATCCCCATCAAAGCCGCCTTCATGACGACATTTTTCCCATGTCACCAGTTTGTGTAAACGGTGCTGATATTGAGTGGGGAGGAGGGTAAAGGCTACCCGCAAATTTCTTGAGTTGAAGATCATATCAGACCTTTGAAAGGAAATAGCAAAGCAATCGGAACAAGGGCATAAATGTTAATACCTGAGACTCAGTTCTCAGCAATTGTAGCTGTCTCGCCATATTGTGAACATCATACCAGACGCTAGCGCGGGTGCTGTTACGCATCTAATTATCTGTTTGTGGGAAGCTGCAGCTGCAGTGTGATTGTGCACACAGATGCAGCTATTGTCTGTCACGCTTTGTTGGGCTCTGGGTGACAGGCACATACCTGATGATTGCTTATTTTAAAGGTGGCATACTTTATGACATTTATATGGCGTTGTAATTCGAAACGGAAAGCCGTGTCCAGAGGAAATCACCAAAGGGGGTTCATGTACGGCCAGTGCCATTCTATTATCGTATTTTTTATTTTTTTTTTACTTCTTTATGTAGTTTTTGAACTCTGCTTGGCTTGGTTAAAACTCACAATTTGCAACAAAATTGCCCTTCCTTCCAGAGGTAACAACTTCAAGCAGATTGTCATCTTTTATAATACTTATCAGTGATTCGGATTCCCACAAAACCTCGACGTAAATCAGCCAGGCAGCATGAATTTTCCTCCCAGCGATGATATGATAGCAAGGTCTGCTTGGACAGCAAGGTGGTACATGCTGGCTTTTGATTGAAAGCCAGAACAGGTAGAAGGGGCAGGGGGGGGAGCACATGGAGGCGGTGGGGGAGGTATGCCGTAAACAAGGCGGGATCTGACTTTGATGAGGAGACATGAAGAAGAGGAAAGACTCAGGCTTCAAGGTAAGAGGGTGTGCGGAGAGGTGATAAGGAAGCTGCAGCAGATGCCACGCGCACGTATAAGCGCGCACATAGCTACCCTTACTTGGAAAAAAAGGTACACCAGAAAATACGACACACTGAAAACTTTCAAAACTGTAGCTGTAACATTTTTGAATCTACAAGCAAAAAAACCCCAAAAACGTTGCACAAGGTCTGGACTCGCTGGCACGAGATTGGGCATACTAGTATAATTCTGCATTGGACATAATTTGATCATATATACAGTGTATATATATATATATATATATATATATATATATATATATATATATATAAAACCACTCTCAATTTGCAGAATTAAAGTGGTGAGGCCAACATTTTTCATGGGGTCTCCAATGTCCGGAAGAGACCATTTGGTATTGCTGCTTTAATATTACAACGATAGGAATGAATAAAAAAAAATGAGAAGAGCATATAATTTAAAAATTGTATATATAGCAAATATTGTGTGTGTATTTTTTTTTCTTGGGAAGTGGGGGCTGTGTTTTATGTCATGTCAACTGTGTCTATTTGAGCACACATACAGTGTATAATACAGTATGGTACACTCCCATACATTAATACAGTGGTTAAAGTGCCCCTGGGGAGTGCTTTGTGGCCTTGAGTGGTATGGAACAGTGAATCGTAATTTATGGTTTGGATATTTGTTTGGCTGGCTTGGCTCGGAAGCCATTAGGATTAATTAAGTGTCGCTAAATCTGATACTACCAAGTTCACATTGAATTCTGATCATGTTTTTTTTCATTTAAGAGCTGCTAATCGTCTAAGTGAATGAAGGCAGTAGCGTTCTAATGGGCGGTGGACATCAAGTGCAAGTCGAGGCCAACAGGATGGTGACAGGGACGTGCAGTCCGGGCAGGCAGGAGAGGCAGTGCCTCCCCGTCCCCTCGGCTACTTGTGAAGAGTCAAAGAAAAAAAAATAAAAATAAACGATGATTGCATTTACGTTAATTATTTTAAATTTCTGTATCTGGTCCGTGACCTACATTAATTTTCTTTTTCACCATTAAAATGAATAGAATAGCTGAATGTGCACATTTCTTGTTCAAATATATGGGTGAGAAGGAAACACCGAGTGCCTCCGACAATTACGCATGAATGAACTGCTGACGCTACCAGTTGGCGTGTGTCCTCAGACAATCGACATCGCTGTTTGTCTGTATCTCGCCCAAATCCACGCTTTCTCACACATATATTGCCCACGTTGACGTTTAACAGTCTGTATACTGTAATTACTGAATGGGTGTGAAATATTTAGTCTGTCTGTTGACCAGCATCTCCCACATTGTTGAACAATGTGGAATCGATCGAAGCATAAATATAAGCGTTGAAAACAAATGTTTAAATTAATTCCAAACTTGAAGTTTAGGCAAATCTCGAAATAATGGGCTAATCAATTTTGGCTTGACATTTTATAGACAATCGACATAGCTGTTTGTCTGTATCTCGCTCAAATCCACGCTTTCTCACACATGTATTGCACACGTTGTCATTCAACAGTCTGTATACTGTAATTACTGAATGGGTGTGAAATATTTAGTCTGTCTGTCGAACAGCATCTCCCACATTCTTGAACAGTGTGGAATTGATCGAAGCATAAATATAAACTTTAAAAACAATTGTTTGAATTAATTTCAAACTTGAAGTTTAGGCAAATCCCAAAATAATGGGCTAATCAATTTTGGCTTGACATTTTAATATTAAACCTCATAAGAGTCAGTGTCTCACCAAACATGAACAGCTCTGAAAGCATTTAACGTCATCATAATATTCACTTGCCGCTATCGCTAAACAGAGACTGACAGCAAGAAAAGTTGTGGAGAGGAAGGCAGCGAGCAAGCAATTAGACACTCATCGTTTGTCTGGCAAGAGTTTAAGTGAGGAAAACACAGCCAAGCATACTCAGCCTACTTCACTGTTGCCGCAGATAGTTTGCACAAGCAGTTGCCTCCAATCATGGATTAATTGAACAAAGAAAAAGTGAGAAGAGTGCTTTTGGAATTATTTTGAGCAAGCATGTGTCCTTCTGAGACTGATTAAGATATCATCACAGTGATTGCCTGTCTCTTTACTGCAAATTAGGGGGCACGCAGATGTTTGTGCGTGATTGCAAGCGTTTGTGGAAAAAGTTGTCATTTTCTCAGAGTATCACTCTTTGCTTCCCTTATGTTATGTTCTTCCAAACTATAAGAATCATATTGGTTCCGAATGCTATCCCAATCAAATCAGATCATTGTGATCATGCTACTAAGCGATTAGCATGTTTTGGTCCTACTTCAAATGAAATTCCCAACATGTGAAACGATGATTGATGTTGCATGGGTTCTAGACATTGCAGACATGTCCTCACTTCTTAAGCAGTACAACTTCACAGCTAGTATATAGAGTAGAAAGTTCATTGTTCAGCGACAACGGTCTAACTAACCACTAAAAGATGATCAATGACCTCTAAAAGATGATCAATAAATGAAACAACAATGATTACCAACAGCCATTTTTTTCTAGTCAAACCACACCCCCTGAGCAATGACTGATACGTCTTGATCCTTCTATCTATTCAAATATACATAATTTCTCTTTTTTGGGCGGTGGGGGTGGGGGGGGGTGTATCACACGGAGAGCTTAAATAAGTAATCAAATCTTGTAATAAAAAAAGCAATAAATACTTGATGCAAATATAAATAAATCAGTCAAATATGCAAAACAAGACGAAAAGAATATTCACATTTGATGTTGAAACTCATTCGGTGTGAGTGACTGCATGGGGCCAAATTTGTGGCTGAGTCATGACAGGAGCTGGTTATCTGAGGCCAGCACACCCGCATAAACTTGCAGTCTGAAATACATTTTTGTAAAGATTAGTGCTCGTTGGTGACACTTAATCCGGCTCTTTGGTGAGCACATGTGTTTTGAATACATGTCACATTAATTCAATTATGGGCTGTGAATATGTTGTGTTGTGCATATTTCTGCGGTGTCATCTTCAGTAAGCAAAGAGAGGAATCAAACATTCAGCAAGTTGACACTTTGGTGTCCGGGCATTATGAAAATGGCTGTTGAGCTTTATTGAAATTGAATTTTAATGGGGGAGAAAAACACACTTACCTAGATTAAGCCATCGCTATTATATTGGAAACCGGTTTCATAGAGGATTTCATTTCACAATTTTTGTGGTACCAACTTGGGGGGGCTCAGAAATATTAAGAATGCCGACAGGGGAGAAGATAAACGGTGATGATAAAAGTATTTTCAATTACCATATTTTCCGCACTATAAGGCACAAGCATTCAATTTTCTCAAAAGCCGACAGTGGGCCTTATAATCCGATGCACCTTATATATGGATCACTATTCTGATTTCTTGGACGTAGTGTTTTAAATGTTCCGTAAAGTGCTTTGTTACAGCCGAAGCCGTTGTGAATGTGCTGTATAAATAAATCTGTATTGTATTGTATTGTATTCCCTTTAGCATAGCTTCATCTAGGTGGATGCATAATGCAACCTCAGCCACTACTGTAGTTTCAATTCTATGCGCCTTATGATGCGGTACGCCCTATATATGAAAACTGTTTTAAAATAGGCCATTCGTTGAAGGTGGCGCGCCTTATACTCCAAAGTGCCTTATAGGGCGGAAAATGCGGTAATAGGAACTTTGTGAATTCATGACACATATCCCAAAAAATTAATTGAAGAAGAATAGACGGAAACTCTAGTTCTCAGGCTTTACACAGAATTTACATCCATGCAGCATTGATTCACAAAACTGGCACAAATTAAAATGCAAATCGTTGAGAGCTAGATAAAAACCTGACCTGTAATATTCCACCATCAAATACATGTTCATGGAAACAAATATTGTTGATCTTTTACTTACAGCTCGGAGGGTGTGACGATGCAAAAATAAGCCTTGCTTTAATGACAGACTCAAACTAAATAACATGTCTTGTTCATGTGAGAATCCCAAAAAAGTTGAAAGTACGAATCAAAACTTTTTCTATGCACTCATAAATATGTAAGGTTGGGAAAAAGCCATGTGTGGGTTTGCTGGATTCAAGATAAGATAAGGTCTCTCCACAACAGCAACCACAAGCTGACTGCTGAGTTTAGGATTCGCTCCATTAGAAGTTCCCAAGAGACTTGTTTACAACAATTCCAGCTCTGAGAGTGAAAGTGACATAACGTGGCCGCAACCCATGGCATTTGTGTGAGAACCAGATCGCAGTCATTGCCCAAGGCAAGACCAAAGGAACACGGATGACCATAAATTGTTTCAACCACTGGCTACCGAAGTGTCTGCTCCCCAGTGGACATTGGATGCATTTAGGCAATATAAACCCCGCAACCGGATCGTTTCGGGGGCTTCATGACCCATGTGACAACCGCCTTCTCCCCCAACATCTATCCTGGGAAATGATGAGGTCTACGGCCGTCTCTACTTTATATGCGTCTCTGCACGCTCTGACAGAAAGCTGTCAGCTGTGAGGCTTGGGTGATTTTCCACTGGCGGCATCCATGGAGAAAATCCTGGTTGGATTCAGTGCCGCTTAGCTTTTCTGATGTGTAAGAGTGCTGGAAACAGGCCTTGCAGGTTTAAGCAGATTAATTAGGGTGTAGCGAAGTCTGTGTGGGAAGAAGAAGGAAAAAAAAATCTTCCATAGGTGCCGTAGCCACAGCTTTGCATACTGAGAAATGCTTGAATTATGCACACTACCACCCGCATTTTAACTGCACCCGCACACACACGTCGAGGAGACACTGCTGGAGGGCAAAAAGGCAGGCATAACCCCACTCATGCCCTCTCTCCAGCGTTAGTCAAATAATCATAGCCCCCGCGTCTATCCCTGAATGTGTTTATTCTCACTCTCTTTTTACTGGGAACAAATTTCCCCTTGTTTGCACATTTACAAGGAAAAAAAAATACTCGTGATAATTTTCCTTCCCTGTCACATGATGTTACTTTAAATATAGTAGCCTGTTAGGCAAATCCAGTGCAAGGAACAGTTCTTGTGACTGGCAAATCTTAAATCATCACTGAGCCAAATGGAAGTTTTTTTTTTTTTTTTTTTTTTGTTGGAGGCTGCCCGACAAGCGTGCCGTACAGTACATGTATAACGGGCCTCAGAATAAGCGCATCCGGAGTAAAAGCTTAACCATTCCACAAACACTCATTATCTTCCTCCTCCACTGAGTGCATCGGCTGATATTGAAGAAAAGACAAGGGCAAAAAATAACCATCACCCCACCCCTCCTCCCCAAGTTCCTCATCACCATCATCATTTTCATCATTACACAAAATATGACCGAGAGCAGAATCCCACAATGCTGTGCAAATGTCGACGTGAGTTAGCGTCAAGAAGACACAAGAGATATGTATGCATCATCTGGCCAGGAGAACATCACTTGTGGGGAGACAGCCAGAGGCCCTGAGGAGAAGAGGTGGAAAGATGGGGGGTGGAGGGGGGGGCGTGAAAAGAAGAAAATGGTAGCAGAGTTGGAAGGGGCGGAGATGCACAACAACAGATGGGAATTGAGAGTAAAGTGAAAAGAGAACAAGGTGCACCATTAGGGGGAGAAAACCAGGGATGAAATGAGTGGGACGTTCTCATGCGGGGGAAATAATACAAAGAAAGCAATCAGAGAAAATGGAGGCATAATATCCTCCTGCTGCATAATCTCCACAGATTTAACCATCAAGCATAATCTCCACAGGTTCGACAATACATGTGGCCTAAATCTGAGCCAATTACAAAGTAGAGCAGTTTGCTTTGCATGCGTATTGATTTGCCCGGGTCGACTGTCTGCTTGGCAGTACATTTAAGATTTGGGAGCTTTCTGAAGTGGGCAGACAGCTGGGGTCCCCATGCATGTAATAGCCCTGCATAGTGCCTTTTATGCCCTTCACTGACCAGATTAAAGCCCCGAATGACAAACGCACGGAGGCTGCAAACATCTGTTCTCGAGCACACGGTCCATTCCTCCACATGCTGAGCGGCGTTGGTCACTCCTCAGTCCCCCAATGCAGAAAACATCTGCAGCCATAAACTAGTGCACATTAACTACTGGAGCATGACACCAAGCTAACCCACAAAACATGAGGGCATCACCCTGCACACGAAAAACACAGTGGCATTATCGAGCTGACTTCTACCTTGTGACATTTTCTCATTGTCTACGTAAAAATATCCTTTTCTTTCTCTGTCTTCCGAAAATAAACAATCGCATAGCACTGAGTTCAACACACTTCCGTACTCCCGTCAAATAGCTCACTAATTCAAATACAATTTCAAAAATTGACAAACCACAACAGTTAATTGCTCCAATATGACGAGACTTTCTCCCTGAGGCTATTGTTTTTTTGTCCGCATCAGCGATCCAAACAGACATTCAAAAGGTCATTGGCAGGATTATAGATTGCCGATTGCAAAGTAGTGATGCGTTACTGATATCTCTCTAGTCTCAAAAGTTAAAGGTTTTGTGTCGTAGAAGAACCTGACATTGCGGAATTCAACCCTCAGACTAAATCTAAAAGAATCAGACTGGTATGCTTTAAAATTTTGTGGAAATTTTTTTTAAAGGAGTGGAAGCCATTATAACTGCAGAGGTCTGACAACCTCCATTTTCTATTCCATTTTCTTCAGGTCCTCATTTGTTAGGATGCTTTTCTACTCATGTCATGTTCTTTACACACGGCTCCCTCTTTAAGTGCATGAGTGCTAAAATACTTTGAATGGTCTTGACACTCTTCGGGTTTGCTCCCAAGCGCTGGGCCCAGAGTATAAAGAGAGCCGGGAAAATGTAAAAGGAGGAATCATGATCCAAAAATAGCTGATTAAACTCAAAATTTCCTCTGAGACTTAGATGGGGGGAGGTAAAAAAAAAAAAAAAGTTGTAAAAAATACAATTACATGGCATGTTATTGCGGACAAAGTCTAAAGTGTTTTCAACCTCACGCTAGCTCACCACAGCCAGAATGAATTTAGCATAGCGTAGCCACAGACACCAAGATGCAGAAAGGGCTGTTAAGCCGCGGCACTCTGAACATTTTTACTGGTAGAAAAGACGACACAGGACACGGAGAGCGGTTCACTCTTGTCTTGAATAACGCATGTATTTATGAAACATCCAGGTAAAACACTTGAGAAAACAGGTGCTTTAGTGTATGGCCTTTTGAAAAAAAGATGCTGCATTCAGTGGATTCCATGAATTAATAAAGGTTCCGGATAGTTTGGCCACTCACTGAGGTGCATGCTGGTGAGTCTGATGTCGACTTCTTATGAATCAAAAGATGCAATGGATGGGGGATGTTGACCTTTTATAGGCAAACCGAGGCTTTTGGGCATGAATGAATGGATACACGGAAGTTGGGAATGGGACACTTAGCGTTAGGAACAGTACTTTGGCCTAGATAATATTGGTTGTCGGATAGGGCACATGAATAATACACGGTGGACTGGCTGCAGATGTTCCTTTTACCAATCATCTCTTTAGGCCGACTGATCAGAGTCAATTAGGCTCCTGAAAATGTTGCCATTGCACAATGCAAATCCAGAGGTACCTTGGAAGCTCGTCGCCCATTTGTGCTGTATATCTCATCAATTTTGCCCATTTAAGTTCTGCAAAAGGTACTGCACATGAATTCTTTCTCTGTCCTGCCCCCCAGCAGACAACCACACCATTTAATATTTCCAAAGTCATTTCATATATTTATCATCGTCATTGAACGTATTTTAATAAGAGAAGAACATGATCAAACCTGACTCGATTCAAGCACTTGGCAACGGAGTGCGACACATTTCCCGAAATGACAGCAGCAATGATTTACTGCTGTTGCGGCGTCGTATGAAAGCCCACCGAATTGTTGTAATGCAGTAGTTTAAGTCTGTGCCAACTCATTTAAAATGGGGTATGTAGTCATATTTCAAAAATAGAATAATAGGACATTACATCATTTAATTACAACCTGTAATGTAAAATACATGGCATCATGTTATACTGTCATAGTCACCCATATACTATATATATATATATATATATATATATACTATGGCATCATGTTATACTGTCATAGTCAGCCATATACTATATATATATATATAGGCAAAAAAATGTGTCTGACAAAAACATTTCAGTTGGTAGTTGGAGAAAATTGGATACAACCCCCTCACACTCATGCCCCACTTTACAGAGAGAGTCTGGGGGCAAAGGGGACATTTTGCTGAAAACATTAGTCTAGACTACCTTACGTATTGATCCGCGATCTGACCGAGTTTCGTGCAATTGGCTAACTATGCTTTGTATTGATAAATCCATGGCTCTGTCTGCCAAATAGGTTTGTAATTGTGACTTTCTTCTCGAGCTCCGCCCATATCAAGCGGACCTCTCACACACTCCGCATCACCATTGGCGCTGATCAATAGAAACACGTCTCCAGCATGGCGTTAAAATAAAACAAAGTGCAGTCTGTTCTCGAAAAGGTAGGGAAACGTGTGACTCAGACATTGTCCATTTTCATCTTAAGTATGTTTGTGGGCGCTTGTGCGTGCCTATGCGTGTGCATGTTGTTGTGTTGAGGGGGTGGGGGGTAGATGGATGGCATGGTTATGCTGAGACAATAAAAACAAAATCCGATGCTCGAGGGATTGCTCTATCTCTGTCACACGTACATTCCATTGTTTGACAGCCTGCTACTTCTCATACTGCTGCAAATGCTGCACACTCATATCAGGTTCCACAAAATGAAAAGGGCCATCAAAACAAACCGCCACACACACAAAAATTATATGAACTTGTGTCCAGCGCTGTCCACAGAGTCTGTATTTGGATTCAAAATTTGAGTCCAATGCCAATTTTGTGTTTGCAGAGACATGAAGATCACGGACAGCTATCGTTGCCCTTTTGTGTTGCATAATGAATTTACACAACACTCGCAACAAGGCTACAAGCGACAAAACATTTTGTGTGCTTCTTCACATCAGGCATATGCTTGCATCCCCAACCAACTGTAAGAAAGTACACCTCAGCTCTTAAAGGTGTTTGCATGGTCCAGTTAACAACAGATGCTAGCCCTTAGCTAACTTACCAATCCTCAGAACGTGCAGGCCTCCAAGGAGTAAGCATGGTCCAGTTATCACCAGATGCTAGCCCCTTATCACACAGTCTTGAGCCAACAGAAAGAAAAGAAAAGAAAATGACGTTTGAGTCCTTCCCAACTGCCTAGGCTACACCGATCTAAGTTGAGCGAGCAAAAAGCCCTGGTATATTACGACACAAGTTTACACAATGCTTAACCCTCCTGATGCCCATGAATGTTACTTCCACATTTTACCCTTGGGATCAATTTGACCCCAAGGGATATTTGGCTCCAGAAAATGATGTACATGAATTTGTTGGCCTTGTTTTTGTGTCACGCACTTTGTTTATTTGTTGAATACAAAAATAGCCCCCTTGACAATAAAATCTATCAACAAGTTGACCTGTCTTCTTGCGCCACCATCAGGTCAAGTGTTTGAATTAGAATGAATGTATCTGATAAAGTTTTCATCCAAATCTTCTGAAATGTTCTGACAACATTAATAGCCAAAAGAGGATGAAACCTATTAGCTTTGGTGGTGAAATGATCATTCCTGTAGCGCTACCATCAGGTTAAAAATTCCGTTTTGGAGGTAGGTTCTTGAAAATCATTCTTGACTCAGTATGATTCATATTGATTAATGTTGGCAACCTCCTCTCCCCACCTCACACTTTCCCTTCATGGACATGTTTTTTTTTTACCTATTTTTATCTCCTTTTTTGGTCACATATGTGTCTCACTCATAAACTGTCACTCACCCTTCCTCTTTTGTTATCCGGGTTTGCGACCGGCAGTGTTAATTATGCTATTGTGGAGGTCCAATGGCCATTTGAACAACAATAGACAGCAAAGAGCACCACCATTGACATTGATCACTCACCATCGCCTAAAAGCATTTTTCTTCATCGATATAAAACAATTACAATGGCCTTCACCACTGTAATCTAGTATTATTTAAAGTGTTTGAATCAAACTCAATTTTCTCATTTTCCGGGATTACATTTGAGTATGTTCACGTGTAACAAAAACATTCCGATAAAAAACATTACCTCTTATCGATCATGTCTGAGTTTTTATGACATAGCTGCATAAAACCTTTTAGTCAAGACGGCCGCTATCGAAAGAGTTCAGAAGATGGATGATAAACAGTGGATACTGTAAGTACACAAGAAGACTGTCTGACTGGCAACAGATGGCGCAATGTGGCCAACATATCGACTCACAGAAAAACATTGACGGTCTGCCTAGAAACACACGGAGCTGGCACGGCATTACACTTTGGATTATTGCAACGGGTGTGAGTGAAATGCCTGATGAGGGGCAACTTGCCACCTTCCAAAACACCAGAGAGTCATTCCCAGTTGAAGCCCTTCTGAACTTTAAAGGAGCCCATTACATTGTCAGATTGCCACGAAAAGCGCTCAATAGGTGTTTAATGGATTGACCACAATCTAATTTTTTTACAATACAGCAGAGTCCCCCACCCGCCTTGAAGCCCGGCCCGACTGTTGGAGTCTTGAACAAACAGAAATACTTTGGAATCCAGCACCTCCATTGTGTATGCCAGCTTTAAAGCGCAAATACTGCACGGAGGTGGGCCAAAATGATTCCATCCATGCGAGGCGTTTTGTGAGCAAACACCATTTCATGCCTGGGGAAAGCATGGCGTTGACTCTCAAATTATGCCAATTAGGCTAATGTTGTTTACTGCACAGTCTGCGGCGCTGAATGGCTCAAAGGAATGCTCAACACTGAAGAGAACACAGTGACAAGGAAGCAGAGCAAGAGAATGAGACGCGGCAGGAAAGACACCACACAAGCAGAGGTCAAGGTAATTTATGACAACCCTTAGGGCATCATTTAGATGACGCTTATAGTAAAATTCTTTGTTTCCCCCCTTTTATTTACTGCAGTGAAAAAAAAGAAAAAAACCTGCAATTATTAAGAGCATATGAAAGAACAACCAAAACGGTAGGGTGCCTAGTACTATTCCTTGGAGATGGTTGGGGCACTCAGCGGGGTTGGGCGTGGTCTTGCCCTGCCTGGTGCTCCCTGGCCTGCACATACCTCTTGAAAAGTTGAGGCTGAGTCCGCCCATCGTCATTGTACCTGTACAACAACTCTGGAATGGCTAACGTGTAACCACTTACAGCAGACACGGGTTTCACCGCCCGGTCACTACCTCTACTCTCTTGTCCTGTTCTTTCCCAGCCTGTCCAATTTGATCATTGAACTAGGAATGGAACAGAAAAGTTGTCCAATCCTGGATGCTCAGTGCAATTCTGACAAAGTTGTCATCGTGGGTGCCTTTTTATTTTTGTCTGAATGTTAATACTATTAAAACAGTGGAAAATTGCCAGCGCAGTAAAGACTTGCTGGCACCTGATGGTTGTTTTAATGAGTGACATTACATCAAAAGCACTTTCGTCTTGGGAGTTGAATTTCGTGCTAATGAAGCACATCGGGTCATTCCACCCACCACTCCCCTTCAACACATCACACGTGTTCGTGCCTTTCTGTTCAGTAATAGTCTGCAGGAGCTGCTCTAATTCCATCAACAGCCTTCCGTGATGATGATTAGTGCCAGTCAACTTGTGGCCTGAAGCTTGACCAGTTTGGCGACGTTACTCTGAAGTTCCTCGCTTGTTCACTAAACTAAGTGAAGAGCTGGCACAGTAGTGAGCCTGGTGTGACCGTGCGTATGGATTGCAGGTGAATATAGTTTATTAAGACTGCATGTTTGAATGTTGCTTCAAACATTAAGGATAAAGTTCTAATGGTGTAATAATGAACATGTTATTTGGGTGAAATGGTGGATGTCGCAAGAACAACAACTCTGTTCTGGGTGGCATCGAGTGTGGACTTTATCCAGAAACTGGGTCAGGTTGGGCGGGGATTATGAACAATTCCAAATACTTTCATGTTCAATTAACTCCAAGAGAGAAAAAAAAAACTGAAGAACTACGTTTCAATGAATTTGTAAAAAATACAAAAAAAAAAAAAAACATCGACACTGATACATTAGTGGATGTCAGTCAGATGTAGTTTTTTAACGACATGAATGTTGCTGAAGTGAAATGAAATTCCGGCAACAAAGGTGACGAGCTTTAACGGCACTCGCCTATCCATCCTAATGAGAGCTGACAATGAAAAAATTAAAATTCCACATAGTTCAGCAGATGCTTGAAATTGAATGCCCAATGAGGATGTGGCTACTCAGGCCTTTACGTGTCATGCAGGAGAAAAGGCTTCACTTCTCTTCTTCCCACAGGATGTTTTTGGGGAGATAAACCAAACACTTTCTGGGATGGCGAGAAATAAAAATATATTCATGAACACATGACCAAAGCCTCATTCATGATTCATTAGGATATGCTAAATAATCCCAGACTGAATTAATACAAACATGATTTACATCCTGTAAAGTTTCTTCTTTCGTCTTACACTGATCATGTTGCCAGAAACCCCCACTTGCCGCTAAACTAACATCCAAAATAACCGAAGCTCCTGTAGGCAGACGAGTAGGAGCATGCGGTGATGAATTGCGATTTTTGAATTACAAATGTCTGTTTGAGCTGAGAAATGCAAATTAGCTTTATATTATTTAAAGCGGCGCCAGGAAATCGCCACAAAATGACTCCGCCATTACACAGCAGGCGTCGTGCTGAGAGAGTTGCCTTCTTTTCATTCGAGCGGATCAGTGGAGTGAAGTCTTGATTCTTTGGTTTCTTTCTTCCGAAGATTATCCATTTTCTTTCAAGTGCCATCCCAGATTTGCCATATGAAAAGGATGTCATGTTGAGTGCAAAAAGCATCATTTACGGATTGGTATACTCGCATACGTGATTGATTTTGTATCATTTAATTCAAATGTCTAGCTTCTTGATCACCTCTATTTTTATTTTATTTTATTTTTATTTTTTCAGGGGGGGCAGGGATTCATTTATGAAAGCAAGAGGAAATGGCACCACCCCAAAAATGTCTCAGCCTATGTCACATTTGTTTTATTATCTTTAACTTCTAATTTTATGAGATGGGCACAAAGGCTCAAGCGCAGATAATCATAATAACACAAATCAAAGGCTCGAGTTGTAGAGTAGAAAGAAATGTGAATGATTTCACGGGAAACAATGCATTGATGCAAAACCAGATGCATACATTATTATTTGGTATTTTTTGTTCAATTATTTGTATAGCTGGTTGAATATCAAACACAATGAATCTGTTCGATAGCTCTCACCGCTTCTTCGGGGGGGCAGTAATTTGCAGCCCATCCCGGCCGACTGTGCGCCCTGAATTCGTCACCGGTCAATGGCGGTGCAGTTAAATTACATTTTCAGTCAGGACAATGCTGTTTGCGTGAAATTTCCAGCCACCACCTCTTTCATTTCACTATGAGATGAGAAAATCAAGAGCGGGAGAAACAAGTGTGGGTGTTCATGTGTGCAAGCAAGTATCTGTGGTGTTTGTGTGTGCGCGCGTCTGAGCGTGAGTGCATCTTGTTCATGGCAAGAAATCAGCTCAGTTTAGCACATAATGGAAATGTGAATAGCCCGAAGCCACTCTCCCACACAGGGAGAGCGCTGGCTGGGAGCAGGATGCATCTTTCCAAATCCAAATAGTGAAAGGGAGTTTGCTAGGTTAAAATCTGGGCTCCTTTCTCTCTCCTCCCCTGGAGCAATTCACAGCTTTGCCCATACATTACTCAAACAGGTCATCCAAACAGGTCTCACTAGCGGGGTGAAAGCATATTCACACACATATGCACACGCATGCCGTGCACACAGCTAAGCACATATTCACACACACTCACTCGGTTGTAGGTTCAGTGAAGAGGTGACACTGCGCATATTATGACAGATGAAATCTATGGATCGCAAAGCTACAAAATGT
Source organism: Hippocampus comes (assembly GCF_001891065.2). Taxonomy (NCBI): domain Eukaryota; kingdom Metazoa; phylum Chordata; class Actinopteri; order Syngnathiformes; family Syngnathidae; genus Hippocampus; species Hippocampus comes. The sequence continues at coordinate 754,331 of NW_017837215.1, forward strand.
TATGCTTAATTTAGTGTGAAATCTACCTTGTGAGATGAAACATCCAACACACCCTCAGTGTGCATGACGATGATATACTGTTTTCACTTTTGTCATGCAGTGTCGGCCAGGTCATCACCAGTACGGATGATGTCCGGAAGGGTATGAGGAAATCTTAGACTTACGTGCTACTTCTAGAGATGCGTTTCGGCTCACGGCCTCCCCCAGATAGTTACGGGCCACGCACACGTAGCTGCCATCGTCTGGCTTGCTTCTCCGTCCGTGGACGATGCGTAGGAAGAAGAGGGAGCCCCTGGGCAGTAGCATGCGGTGCGAGCGAGGATTGTCGCGGTCCGTCTCAACGCGCTCCCCGTCCTTGTACCATTCCACCGTAGGGGCCGGGCGGCCCTCTGCCTTGCAGTTGAGAGTGGTTGGTTCCCCCTTAGACACAATCAGGTCAGAGGGGTGCTCAACAATGCGAGGAGGGGAGTCTTCCTGGCGAAGACGAGACCCTTGAGGGTAAGAAGGAAGCACAGCATTCCATTGTAAGTCATCCTAATATCATCATAACAGAAACAATGAGATCGCATAAAAACTGTGTCATCAATGGCTTGTCTATTTGATGTAGTGACATTTTCTTAAACACATGGTGGTGAGGTGGAGCCTTTTCAAATTTATTCCCAAACTAATTGACTGTATATTCATACGATCATATATATAAATATATATGTACATGTGTTTGCAGATGGAAGAAATGTTCATTTGGGTACTGTCCTTGAGAGCCAAATTAATTAGCATCAGGGTCTTTTTCCTCACACGCAGGCTTTAATGTTTGCCTTCACATGCAGAACTGAGAAGTCATTACATCTCATTAACTTTTGAATTAACAAGTTCTATCAAACACTGACATCATCAAAGATGTCACCGCGAGCGTGCAGCAGAGAACGGTACATCAGATGGTTCGCTTTGTACTGTAATAATAGAGATGTATGCCTTCATCTACTTTTTTTTTTTTTTTTTTGAGGGCAAAGTTGCAACAGTCATTCTGGAATTTCGGAATGTTTAAGTGTGCGCGGTTCTTAAATTCTCTCCTCTGAATGAGTTACGACGAACAGGTTGAAGCATTCAGTTTGAATGTGAAGGGGGCATCGCAAACTTCTTAGTATTCATGGTGTAACAGGAAATTCGGTTCTGTTCTATCCGTTAAAACTTTTGCTTGGCACACAGCTAAAAGGGAGGGACAGTGCCTTGCTTAAGTGCTCCCCGGCAATAGCCAGCAAGCAGACTGGCATCAGCTACTTTACATTTTTGTTCATAGCAGGACTTTGAACACACAACAGATGAGCTACTGTGATCCAACTTTCTGCTGTGAACATCAAATCAAAACAAAATTATGCTGTTCTGATTCAAATGATCCTTTTGGAAAGAAACACAAATACATAACTAGTTCTTGCTGAATCACCGTGAAAGCTGATATAGCTCATGGTTGCCGGGCAACAAAGGCAACTAAGCAAATACTAGCAAGCTATCATTCAGTTTGGGTTTTTGAGTGATACGCTGTGATGAGTTATTTATTTTTAAGATTGGCACATTGTTATGAAGGTATTACAGTCTTCCCATCAAGCTGTCCTGTGGTGAGACTGTCTGGGTTTTTTCAGAAGTTGACTCTTGTGCATACACTGGTATATTCAATTGTGTTTGGCAGAATAATTTGCCTCTTGTTGGCGATAACCGCGTTTACATCCACCAAATGTAAATGTACTGTCGTCATGTGTGACGTCACACAAACTCCCTCTGACTTTGTCTCCAAACCTTCTAGTCCATACTGTCCCTCTGATCAGCTCATTCCTGATCTTGTCCATGCTCGTAACCTTTTTAAATGTTTTTTTTTTTTTTTTAATCTGAATAAATTCAAGGACGAGCATCTTCCTGGGACAGATTGTGTTCAAACTTGGCAGTTCCACTGTGCACCGAACGTTGGTTAATTGTGTCTTTGTATGGATGTGACCTTTTTTTTTCCATTCATTGAGAGATGAGATCAGTACATGTAATCTCAGCAAGCCTCTTGGCCTTTCTTTGCATGCCCTTGCACATCTGTAATGTGATATAATTCCTTTTAGGAGATGAATGTTTGTCTCGGAAATACAATCTAATGTTCGTTTCTGCCATGGTAGTTAGTGTGAAGGTAAACTGAAGGTTCATGTTATTACTGAACATTTATTTTTGACATCAACAGGCTCTTTTTCAGTCGGTTGGTGCATTTATCCTGTTTGTATGTTAGAAATACGGCTAGGCTCCAGAAGAAGGCAATTTCCGTCCTTCAAGTTACAATCTCCACAAATGCACCTCAAAGGGCTCATTATTGGAATTCAACTTAACCGTCTGTAGCTTTTCCAGGGCTGAAAAAGGCTCATTACATTTCCAATTGATAAAGCCACGAGAACAAACTCATGGAGAGCACGCGAGTCACAACACACCAATAACTTGCAGCAGTAGAACGTTTTACAAATTTGGCCATAGAAAGTGCTTCTAAAGGGAACCTCCTCAGATCTTATGAGGCTGTTGTGGGATCTATCCATGGTGCTGAATTACTGGGTGGCAGTCTTTCAGGAAAATCAAAACTAATGTTGTGGATACTTTCTGTTGGAGGTGGAGTCAGCTCACCCCAGCTGTACACTTTCCAGCAATCAATTTCAGGTTGTAATGAAAATGTTCTTATCTTATTGCCATGACTTTATGATGTACATCTTCACATTTGTCATCTGCATGTCATCTCAGTGGTCAACATATCACTTATAGAACCCATGAAGAAGACCCTTTATAATATGGTAAAAAGTCACGAGCTCACTGAAATTGAAAGAGTCCACATTGAAGCACTTCATGAAAATTGAGTTTCTCTTCTCGCTATAAGAACAATATTAATCGTTGATGCAACATCATGAGCACATCTATTGGGCATGATTTGAAAAATATCAATGCAAAAGTACCCTCAGTGTCATTCACAATGCACCAGGTTATCTGTATGAGTCCAAAACAGACACAATTAGTCAAAAAAAACTCCATCATATGATAATTAACGATACTCTTGGTTGAGTGCACATATAAACAGTTTGCAAAACTGTCCACCCACAAACATTTTTTTTTTGTGCCATCACGCGACCACAAGTCATACTGGTATGCGGTGAGCACAAAATCCCCAACCTGTAGACGGTATCAATTCTTAAAAGTACATTTTTCATACCGGGCATCTTCTCCACAGCACATTAGCCTTTATTACTGCAGGACATAAACTCTATCATCTGCCTCTGCAAATGAATTGTCGCGTCTCATGATACAGTAATGACCCATGGTAAGAATATATTGGGGAAAGCTGTGCATAATCTGAATCCTTACCTGATGTGTATCACTTTATAATGGCAAGAAGGTAGTTAAATTGTTCCAAGAAGTCAGCCCTCAAGTTTTACCAGAACACATTGCAAACCATGATGCTAATAATAATGCATACAATAGCTGATCCGACACATAAGTATATGTGCAAGTGATTGAATTTGGTACGTTTGGGGAAAAACATGCCATACATATAAAGGACACATAATAGACTTTTTTTTTTTAAATTGAGATACATTTGAGACGAAAACAATTGTATAAATCATAAATATAATAATTTCCCGCTTACCATTGCTCTTTTTGGCGAACAGAAGTCCACAGAGAAGCAAATATTGTACAGGACACATTCTGGCATATTGACCCCTTCAGCTAGCGACACATGAATTCCTTCTTCTCAAGCAGAAAAACAAAAATGCGATCAATTCATCAATCAATCCCCGTCTTCACCTTAGTGACTTTGAAATGTCTACAGTTTGAAGTTAGCCATCAAGGCACTCGTTCCAGCGAAGGAAAGGAAAGCCAGCAGCGATCTCGTTCACATTCATCCTTTCCAATAAAAAAAAAAAAAAAAAAAGAAGCGCACCAGTAAGCGGCGGTCTGCCGACACGTTTGTGTTCTTTCTGCAGTCACCAATTGCAAACAACACCAGCGACGCCCCGCACGGTCCACTTAAACGGGGATCCGAGCGGCTCCGACCACATTTCTTCTCAACCACCGGTACTTTTTTTTTTTTTTAAGCAGGTTTCAAGGCGGGGTTCGCGCACCTTTCGCCACGCGGGACAAGTTGCGGGATGAGAGGCGCTAAAGGGGTTGTGGAGGAGGTGAGATTCAGAAGCGGCACAGCGGCAGCGGCTCCCACAGCCCCTCCTTCTCCTTCTCCACTGATGCCCTGGGAGAGGAGGGGGAAAAAAACGGGGAATGGAACCAACTGAGTAACAAACATAATATCCACGTTTGAATTCATCACTAAGTGCGTTTACTGCTTCCCTCCCCCCTGGTGTTCATATAGAACATATTTATATTTTTAACATGCTGGCTTCTGGAAAGTATTTAGTGCATCACAGTACATCATAGCAATCCCAAGATACCATGCGAATATGCCCCCTAGTGGATATGAGCAATATGAGAGTGAATGTTTTTGTCTTTTTTTTTTTTTTTTGCAGCATTCCATATACGTACACACTGGTCGCCATGAAGGAAAAAGAACATCAAAACAACACAAAAATAATGTGCATATAATAACTAATAAAATTGATGTAAACGTATGGTGTAAACGTATGGCTGTGTGTGTGTGTGACCCACCACTGATTTTGAGTGAAAAAAATGCTCACCTGAATATGTTTCTTTTTAATTTTTATTTATTTATATTTTAATCTGTGAAGTCCATCAATCCACTGCACCACTTATCCTCAATTGGGTCACAGGTGTGGTGGACGGAGCCCTGATATTGCTCGAGAGCCGGGGTCAACCCTGAACTAGTCACCAGCCAACCGAAGGCTACATCCATGAAGTAATTTAGTGATATTTAACTTGATACTGTATTTTAGTATCTGCTACAAACAATCTGTTAAGGTGCATCGACAGTACGCAATTTTACAAAAGGATTTTTAACATTGATTTCAATGCGTATAATCCTTGATTCGTCTTACACTCCATGGGGTAAGCTTGCATAACTTGATATTATATACGCTACATTATCTGCTGTGATGAATTCATCGGAATTATAAACCACATATTTATATTTGGCATCGGCCGGGCTGATAGCTTTTCTCAGTAACCCAACACTAATTTGAAAAAGATAATCACATCACGCAGTTGGTTAAGCGAAATAAGTGATATGAAATAAATCTTTTACTTTGGCTTCACACACTGATGATTTCATATATTGCTAGAAAAAGCCATTAAAAGTATATAGCAAAGGAAATGGCAGTTCAGTCCTTCCTACTACCTGACATGCTGGTTGTCAATATCTCTCAACGTCGTCAATGGGGGATATAAAGCCAGCTTTACCCTAAAACCACAAAGAATGTCTGTATGAGCTGCTATTGATCCAGAAGCTGACATTAAACCATTTTCTGGCACGGTATTCATCGGAGTGGATCGAATAATAATTACAGACAATGGCTAAATTGAGTCAGCATGTCGCTAGCGTTGGAAAATGAACACAAGCTTCTCAATTGGAGCGGTCTCACTCATCGAGGAATGATGTGCTCAAAGACATTTCCCCCATTTTCATTGCTCTTCTGTAGACAGCTCACATTGTGACGTGGTGGAAGCCTCTTTTCACTCAATAGCTTTTGAGCAGAATGATACACGCCTTTGCTAGCTCTCAAGGGCGAGGTGCAGCTAAGTGGCATGTTCTGCATGAAACCAAAATAATGCCATTGCATGCAAATAGCTTCTATCCGACCTTAAGCCAAAACCCCTCTTTTTTTCCCAGCGGTTCAAGGAAGGATGATGATGAATTGGCCTCAAAAGAAATGAAAGGACTCACAAAATCAATCAAAATGAACCTTAATATATGAAGAGGAAATTTGAAGAGCCTTGCTTTGTGTTAATTGTGCCATGTACCTAATTTGCCGCAACATTACGACATGTTATAAGCATTTGTTGTCATCACTAGCTCAGTCTTTCACTTCCATACATCTTTCGCCATCATTAGGAGCAGGCTAATAGAAGGAAATTGTAAAGGAGCTAAAATTTCAAATTATATTGTTATCGTATTGTTGAAAACTTGCTTCCGAAACACAAATGTTGTTTAATGTTTACATTATCCATTCCACAGCACACCACAAGACTCAAAATCTGATTTATGCGATACGTTAAATAAATCTGCACTCTTATTATTCTTGTTCAGTGGCACACTAGGCTCGGATTACAATGTTGATTCTTTTTTTTTCTGCAATCCAATAGGATTTGTGTATTATATATGTATAATCCACATCATTGTTTGTTATTCCATTCGTCATACAGCGACTGCCCGGAAAAAAAGACACATTACTTGTTATGGAATATAATTTGCATATTTACATATGTTGGTTATATTTTAAAATGCACAGTATTAGAAACCTTTGAGAGGAAAACATCTGTCTTAATTTTCACGAAAAACATTGTGAATGGAAATTTTGTCACATGACATGAAACTATTTGATGCTGTGGATCAACAAACGATAACAGATTTGGTTCGGCAGCTGAAACTTAAGACAACTCGCTGTCTTAACTCAATACCGTCAAACCTTTTTTTCCAAACCGTTGGGCTAACCATCTGGGCTAACTAATCAGCTTCTACCTTCCGTCCGGTGAGTTTCCCCTGAAAGTAGCCGCCATGAAGCCACTTCTAAAAAAAGACAACACCGGATGCCTCTTATATAGTTAGAATCTCCATTGAAGCTTCTTAAATTGTCCTCAGGTGCGAATGTGAGTGCGAACGGTTGCTATGAGATTGGCTCGCGACCAGTCCCGCCTCTTGTCAGCACACGCGAGACCCTGCGGAGGAAAAGCAGCACAGATGAATGGATGGATGTTGTATTCTCTTAAATTATGGATCTCAACACAGTATGTGATCTCGCCGGACAGAAATTCAAATGTTGTCCTGTAATACTGACTAAAAAGAAGCTCTGTCCATTCCTTTTATATTTTAAATCTATGAATAAGAAAAACAATAAATGTATCTTTATTCATATATAATAAATAAGGCTTGACAGACTGCAATGTGGGACAACTTCATTTCAGCTACAAGACCCTCCGTTATGATTGACTAAAAACAAGCGTATTACATCTGGAACATGCACTCTCATCGGGTTTAATTTTGCATTAAAATGTATGAATCCAGATGAAAATTCCATGTTGGAATTAGGAATGCATGATGGCATTTAATTTCCAACATCAGGTTGAAAAAAAAAAGGTGTATGTCTATTGAGTGATGTGATTTGATTTGCATCAAGATAAGACTCCCTCATCTTTCATTACCCGTGGACAGGTTTCCAGGCAACGTGAGATGCTGCCACGCACACACAAACCCAAACCAAAAGGGCTCCTGACTTCTCTCATCAATCCACTGTAGCTCTCTTACACTCTCTCTCCCAGGCGTTGATCACACATAAGAGACAATGTCAAGGTCAGGAGTTGTGTCTGCACCATTACCTACTTAGAACTGTGTTTGTTCAAGCTAGGAGTGGTTGAGGAGACAGATGGTGTATATGTGACAGCGTGAAGAGCATCAAGCAAACAGTACTTTGCTCAGCGTATAGACGGAGACAAAGGGACCACACGGCCACACCGACGTGTACCTGGAAGTCCCATGCTGTGGAATGCGTTCCAATATATCCGTAAAGTATTCACGGCACCCTACATGCGTTGAATTCCGAACCGGAAACGATTCATTTTTCTTCTAAATACCACAGCAGGCGCCATGCATTTTCATGAGACATGATTCTTTTGATTTATTTTGATATATTTATTAAAACATGTTAGAAATAGCACACCTACAGTACCTTTTGGGCCATTCCGCCCATTCCTCTTTGCTGTACCTTTCAAGCTCCATCTGGTTGGTTTGGGAGTATTGGTAAAGAACCCTTTTCAGATCTCTCCAGAGGTGTTCAACTGGTTTGAAGTCTGGAGTCTGGCCGGGTTACTCAAAGACATTCACAGAGTTGTCCCAAAGCCACTCCTCTGATATCTTTGGCTTTTCTTTCCGATCTAAAACGGATTAAAATTCAAGCTGGTACACTTTTTGGGTGGCGAATCTAAAAAAAGAAAAAGAAAAAAAAATATTTTACCTATTCACAATACCGTATTTTTCGGATTATACATCGCTCCGGATTATGAATCGCACCAGCCAAAAATGCATAATTAAGAAGTAAAAAACATATATAAGTCGCACTGGAGTATAAGTCGCATTTTTGGGGGAAATTTATTTGATAAAATCCAACACCAAAAACATACATCTTGAAAGGCAATTTAAAATAAAAATAAAACTAGAGAACAACAGGCTGAATGAATGTACGATATGCTAACGTTACATGACGCTTAAACAATGAACTGTGAATGTGCCTGATATGTTCACGTAACATATTAAGAGTTATTTAGACAACTATAGCACAAAGAAAATGCTAACAAATTTACCAAACCATCGGCGTCACTCCAAATCACGAAATCCAATGAAATCTTCATGCTCTGTGTCACTTTTAAACAACTCCGCCAACTCCGGAGGTTGAAGATGCAGCGCTTCCTCTTCTACGCCACTTACGTCAAGAGTCATTGTCAGTTGTTTTTATCAGTTACCGCCAACGGGGAAAGTATCAACACAGGGCGAGAGCAGCCTCTTGCGGTTTAATGTGAAAATAACATTTGATGTGTACAATGTGTTTTTAGCCATTTCACACATAAGTCGCTCCAGAGTATAAGTCGCACCCCCGGCCAAACTATGAAAAAAACTGCGACTTATACTCCGGAAAATACGGTAGTTCATAATTGTATTCAGAAAAAAAAAAAAAAAAAAGACAAGCCTATGCCTTTTGCCTGATGGTGCTAACAAATGCATTTTGGGTAAGACGCAGGGCAAAAATGGCAACAAACATTACGGTTGAACAGGCTCGGGAACACAAGTTATAGTTCAGCAGCAGCAATACTGAACTTGTCTTGTTCACAAACAAGCAGGAGCCCAATTTGGGCGCTACATGGATGAGCGGACAACGACATGAACTTTCCACTGATGCAAAACTTTTCGACTTGTTTTATACTTGACAGCAAGTTGACATGGGAAAGACATATCACACGGATTGCCTGCCAGGCGACTGCGGTGCTCACACATTAATACCAATATGGTAAACTGAGGAAGTAAAGATGTAAATTGACACGCCATCACCATTATTTCAGTATAGCGCAATATAAATCAGGGTGTATTGTATTGTACATTGGCCATTCTACCATTGTCAATAGATATGTTTATTTCAGCCCCCCCCCACTGCCCGCCAACTGAACTTGTTTTTTTTTAATGCAAATTTAGAATATATGCAAGACTTTTTTTTTTTTTTTTGCCGATTGATGCAAAACAATGTACAAAAATAAAAACGACAGAAGATGTTAGTGTCTCCGGCAGCTTCTCAACACTTCAGTGCTTTTGTTTTGGGTGTCAAACAGACACGCAAGAAGCTGAAACATAAATATAAAATAAATGGCACTCTCAAGACTGCAAAGAAACAAAGGAATTTATCCAACACATTTGCATTCATTCCCAGGAGAGGCACGCTGCATATCTGCCTTGAAAATCTGGCTATTCTTATATTATTCAGAGGGAAAAAAAATGATATTCCTTCCACATACATAAAATATGGTGTTCTGCCCAGGAAGCAAAGCCACTCATACACAGTAACAATCCACAGTCCTTTCAATCACTAAATATGTCATGGAGGAAAAAAAAAATGCAAACATTCCCGCTTGAAGAAAATATTCATTTTCTTTTTAATTGGTGCATCCTTTTTGGGAGTCTCCATTTGAAACACAAACACGGTCGCCAAACGGTCAATATGGTGACAGCTTTTGCTCAATGAAAAACAAACCTGAGACATTCAACCAGTGAGGAGAATGCGGAGTGGGGTGGCAGGTGGGGATCCATATGTGACCCTGTCCATAATGCAACGTTGAATTCTCTTCAAACTAACTTAACAGAGGGGTAGTCATCTTGCAAATAACGGATGCCAAACCAAATGAAAGGACATCCGGCTAAGATGAAATTCATCCAACACTTTTTTACAGCTTATGCTGAGCACTTAATACGTAGTGGAGGAGGCTTAATTGGAAAGGAAATGTAGACGCTTTCATTCCTGGCTGATGCAATTTTCACAATGTTAACATTAATACAAGTGAACCGCCCAAATCCAGCCTGTCGCTGCGAGATTTAATTTCTTCTTGTGATAGGTAGCGTACATTTGAAATTCAGCTTAAAGTTGCCATCCTGTTACAAATGCAGTTCCTTGGTATGAAAAAGAAAGCCCACAGCAGTAAAAGTGTCGTCCCCGTAGCAAGACATATTTTAAAAATTGCAAGCGATGTAACCATCAAACTTTTGGATTAAGCGGTATGAAGTGGGTTCTAATCATTGCCGTCTATCATATTTTACCTTAATGGCATCCCCAACGATATACGTGGGCCTTTTGGTATCGGGCCTCATAGAGAGATGGAACAAAAAATGTTTTATTGATTCCCAGATTACCAGAATATTTGCTTTAAAAATCAAGTGCATGTCAATCAACTCAGTGATGATATCCAGTAGTAATAAAGGTTCGTCGCAAACTGGCAGAATTGAGTTAAAAAAATGTCTGGACAGGAACAATGATGAGACAGAAGGATAAGAATGTACAAGTTTCAAGAAAATGATCCATTTAAAAGACTTTGTCTGTGGCTCTATTTAAAATGCGACTTTATCGCAACATGCGATTGTCACGCACTGAGCCCGCTCCGCGTAATATGTGGCGACAGGTTCACAAATGACACAATAAAGAATTCAAAAGTAAAAACAAAAAAAGGTTTTCTGCCAAAAAAAAAAAAAAAAATACAGAGCAGACTACAGTGGCGTACGTAACACAATTTGGCACAGGGGTCCCCATGATTTATAACATCTACATTCAATATGATGGAGAGTCTTAACCATTATTTTTATTTGTTTCTTATCCATCGAAGTATCACTTTACAGGAAACCAAGGCATGCAGGTGTAAAGAAAGTGTCAACAGCAAATATAATGTTGTGGGCAGATGATTTATAATACGGGTGAACCGTATTTCCGGTGAACACGTCCGAATGATTCACGTTGGTCAGAATGCGTATCAGTAAACCATTAAAGTAATCAATGTACATGCTTTGCAGTGCTTTGATTACATTCCTAAATTTGCGGGCACACCTCCATTTTCATTGTTCCAACCTGGAAGAAGCCTGAGCGACTTATCAATTGCCGTTATATACACGTGTCCACATTACAGACAGAAAGATGAGTTAACAGAATATGTATGGTAGAAAGTCCACTTTCTAGGGAGACATCCAACCGAAGGCGGCCGGCAGCACATCTGGTCTTCGGGACGTCAGCCTTCAACTTAATACACCTCTTAATACCACCACTATGAACTGGCAATTATAGAAACCATCAATACTACAGAACAACTCACAACAGAAAGCTGCTTGCCACGTACTGTACATCATCTGGAGCTGTTCAGAATCAATATCTATCTACATAATAACATTCCACACATAAACGTGTGTAAATAAAATCCATCATAATCACCAGGGATGCGGAGTATTACATTTATTGATGTGCGCAGATGTGTTTTGCTCGTTAAAGTTGCCTGTAACAAGCATGGAAAAAAAAAAATGCTGTCATCAAGTGCCAATTCATTGGCCCCATATACCTCAGGCTGGCCCGAGGGGGTCAAAGTTGATTTCAACTCAAGATATCATATTGAATTTTAAATATCTTCTTTATTATTAGTTGCTTTTTACTTAAATCTATTGTCATTAAAAAAATAAAATAAAATTTACAATTTCATATCTGCTTTGGGGTCCTCGCCGGGGGCTGCCAGTGTTCTTGCGAGAGGGCATATCACGGGGTTGTTGGCATGTATTCTCCATTTCCAGCTTATTGTCTACCTTTGTTACTAAGAAAACCTTACAGAGTTCAAGATTATCCGGCACATGCGGCGTATTCTTGCTTTGAACTTTGAAAATAATTGTTGCTTGTACTGCTGCGTGTTCTAAGGCGTTTGTAAAACAGCCATGTTTCACTGGATGAACAAACTAACTCATGAACAACAATTAAAGGGAAGTATTGGTTCACAAATGTTATTTCATGCTTTATTTTATTGATTGATTTATTTTGCGACACGTTGCTCTTTTCAAATATGTACTTTGTACGTTGTTAGCCAACCGGCGCAAGCCAAATCAACACTATTATTAGTGTGCTCAGTTTCCGTTGCCCCAATATTGATATTTCCAGGTAATTTGACATAATTGTGTTATGCCGTGTGCCTCTTCCTGCCATTCCCAGCTGTCTCCATCGTTTTAATTAAACGGGCTCGAGCAAAATTCCAGCATGCCGGCGTGCTGCACAAACAGATTTAAGACCTGTCAGCTTATCCAAGCTGCTAATCGTTTCTTCGAGCATCTTGGAGGATTTTTCTCGCGCGCACATTTTACTGACTGCAGCTCTCTATTGACTTCTGAATACACTTTTCTCTCATTTTAAATTCATGTGTAACTAAAAAAACAACCCCCTAAAAACTTAACTTCATTCAGGCGAAGTATTCAATGATAATAAAAAGCAATCATTACTAAGCTGGACTCACCATGTATATTTTTAGAGACATATTTTTTCAGTGTTTATGCTAACAATTTTGTCCAACATTTTGTGACTAATTCCAAATAATATAATAAATACATGGTCATTGTGAGATCTTTCACAAAAGAGTAAATTCATCCTCCACCACAAGCAGACATTCCCGTCTTTTGTGAAACGTCTTGACAACTGCTAGATGGATTACCATAAATTATCTGCTCGTCTTATTTTTGGGCAGACCTTTGAATTCATGATAGAATAATGCCATTATAGCAACAGTCGTTAGCTTGGTCAGGGAATTTCACATTGTGAGTATGGGAATGCGGCACGTATTTGAAGTTTGTTTTGACATGCTTAATCTTGGGGGGGATATTTAAGGTCTTGTTCTGGTTTATAAAAGTTGGTTCATAAAGTGACCGCTGACCTCAAAAAGGGGGGACAGATTCGATCCTTGAGCATAGTTCTTAGAGAGCAAGAGCAGAATGAACGTGGTTTGGAATGAGCATTTACAACAAGCGTACCCAGAGGTGACAAAAAAAATGGTGAAAAAAAAGATGAAATATGAAATATGTGCTGAGAGAATGAAAGACAGGGTGATTCACCTTGAAATGACTTCACCGGGGACACAGAGACACAATATCACAATAATACACAGGAAAAAAAGGGAACTTGATGCTACAAACATTTAAGTGTGGAGAAGTGAGTGCTCCTTCACAAACTTGCCAGTTGGACGCCGGCAATTGTTCTCTTCCTTTGAGCTATCAAAAAGTGAACCCATTCGACCTGTTATTCTTCAACAGGAACTCCAACGCGACACTTAGAGAAGAAAAAAAAAAAGAAAAAAAATTGAAATCCCACTTCACAGCCAGACACAGCACAATGCTCTCAGCCCGCCCCCCCCCAGCAACAACCCCCTCCTGCTTCATCTAATCAGTTCAAATTAACCTTAATGCACACGCGGTGCCGAGGGCTTTTGACTCGGCGATATCTCACTGACACACCTTGCACCACTTGCCCATGTTCCCCCCCATGAATGACAGCCACAGAGCCTAACTCTGGATGACAGGAAGGACTTAAGAAAAGTTAATTTGCCCTAAACATTGACACAAGTGCTCAGCAAGGTTTTCAATTAACCAAACTGCACGGTACCACAATAAAATGCTAGCACAGAAAGCGCTGTTGGCCAAAAGAAAAAATAAAAAAAAAAGGAGCTTTTATTTGTATGTCAGTTAATGTATTTATTGTATTTCCTGTAATGACGTACTTCAAATCACCATAAACGCTCTAGGGAGCATTCTCAATCTGAAAATATGAAAATACATCAGAGCCACAAGCCTCTAAATTGCATTTACGAGATCTATTTAGGAGCAAATGCAAACACGGCAGTTTTTGTGTGGGTTTTATTTGCAGAATCACGCAGAAAATCAATTTTCACTGGGTGCAGGTATGTCTTAAACAAAAAGGGCCATTTTCTCAAATGTACTTTTCGTGCGGGTTTGTGCTCTCCAATTGCTTTTCTGTAGCTTGCAACTGAATTTGTGAATTTCTCATTTCATTTTGAAGACCATTACATGAATAATGGGTGGGTGGAAAAAAACACTTCTCCTTTGCCTTTTACTACTGTGACAGTCACTCACACAATGCTTTACGAAAAAAAGCAACGCCAGCAAAATTCCTCATGGCATTTAACCCTATTTTTCAATTTTGCAAATATCAGTAGTAAGTCAAATGTATTTATTATTCCAATAAAATCCACAACAATATATGCCTGCGTTACATGACAGTTATGATTACCTATCCGAGTGGCAAACCAAATATTGCAGACCATGTCAATGTCTGTGGTCAACTCTGCTGGAGATCAAAATAATGAAAACAGAACCATGCATCGGGCCCATCAATATACGGAGACAGTGTGCACAGTGAGTATTCCACAAACGCCATTGGACATGAGTGCTGACTTTGCAAGAGCAGTTCTGGGATTTCAAAATAAAGGATTTGAAATTCATTGAGGTTCAAGGAAGCTGACCTCAGAGGTCAAGCTCACAGTCCCCTCCCGCTGTGCTAAGTTGTTTTTGGTGAGGTGTGATTGGCAGGACCCAGAATCACATGCTCAAACTGCTCTCTGACTGTATTGTAGAACATTTCTCCGGCCCTTCATTTCTCTTCCTGATCAAAAGCAGTGGAGAAAAACAGAATGAAATTGCAATGTGGTGGTTTGAGTATGGCGGGGATTTCAAGAGTCTTCATTTACGGACGCCAATATAACATTTCTCATCTTTTTACCAATCACACCTATAAAACCCATGATAACAATCAACATATGCTACATAGACACAGACTGCTAATAATGAAATTCTATTCATCACCGAGGTCATTGCACTGCATGCTGCAGCCGCGTAAGATATTCATATGGGTATAGTAAACACTGGTCTGTTTAACATGAAAATGTGGACAGCAGGCTGAGCAGCCTTCACAACACTGGCGGAAGCTCAGCACTGCTGTTTACTGTTGTATTTCAAACAGAGCTATGTCGGCTGGACTTCTGCTCCAATGAACATGAAAGATACACATGGAATGAACAACAATGTGTGCAAGTATTTGGAAGAAGAGACATTAAAAAATAAATAAAAAATCTTCCAATATCTTCAAATTCATCATAAATTTAATGTGTTCTTGTTTTACATGAGCAAACATACTTGTATCCCATTTGTGGTTGTCAATCACATGATATTTTGCTTTAGCTGAATGATTGCCTGGCAACTGTATTTCAATGCGTTCTCGTTGACCACGTTTCCGTTCCAAATGATCAATTTGAGCAACCTTTCATCCCTTTCGTTGCACTGCCATCAAGTGGTAAAACGCAGTACTGCAGTTTTCCCTCACGAGGCACATCTACACACACGCGCCAGCGCCCACACACACGCACGAGACACTTAAGGTCCACTCACGCTTGCACTTTCAAGGGTAACCATGCCACCGCAAACTACAATCACAAAAAATAAAGATAGTTTCATTCATACCATTTTTTCTTTTGACAAAATATTTCACTTGGGCAAGATTCTGCAAATGCACTTTGGCCGGCTTTTAATAGTGAAGTGTGTTAATTGTCAGCCAATCCTGACATATTGTCAACAAAATTTAAGGTAATGGTACACGTTAAAGCACGTTAAACGCCATGGCGTTAGTCTAGTTTTGGAAACCTACAATGATGTTTGCATTTGGTCAACATTAAACTGCATTGAGCATACTTGATGAGCATTTTGTGCTTGATTTGCATCATGTGATACATATTGATTAAGAAATGGTATTTCAGTTAACTGTAAAACATTTTACAGTACGCTAATAATCTTGTTAACATTTTACAAAGACGACAGTTGCCCATCACTCCTCAAACACAGAATCAGTGACCGAGGCCACGTGTTTTGCTGTCATCTTGTGGTGGTTAAGACACAATGCATTTATGACGACATACTTTACAGTGACCTTGTCTTACTGGTGAGAATCCGTTTATAGAAGAAAGAAATTAACATCTGCAACCATTTGTTTATGAAAAAAAATCACATCTGCAACAATGTTTTTTTTTTCATGCAAAGCAGAGTGATTGATATTTTCTGCTTTTTAAATGAAAGAATAAGCCCTCCATCCACTCATTCTTGGCTACAGCACTTCCTTTCCAGATCTGCCTGGAGCCGAAGCCTATCGCAATTGACTTTGGGCAAAAGGGCACACAGAGAGAAAGATCACCATTTGCACAGTCACTGAAAGGGAACTGAACGCACACTGCATGCAAAAAAATTCCGGTAATAGAACCCATATGCCAACAGTAACTGCAAGGAGAAATCATAACTACAGTACTTGATTTTATTGTGCTAACTCATCAGATCTTTAATATTCACACCAGATTAACAAATATATACATGATGTACAAACCGACCCAGCATTTAAAGTGTTACTAATATGTTGCTTACATCATAATCGCTCCCAAAGACATTTTTTGGGGGAAATTCCAGCAAAAAAAAAAAAAATCCATCATTAAAATGATTTGCAAATTTAAGAAAAAAAAACAGCATATAATTAACTTGAAATTGTTTTTTTTCAACTCAATCAACACAGTTGAACAAATAAATGAGCAGGCAAAAAAAATTATCTCGCAAATATTCCAACTCAATTTTGATCAAAACTCCGCTTTGAATAAATGAAATAAAAAGAAAGCATCCAATACATTCTATAAAAAAGGGATCGTGATGGTACAACAATTCTTCACAGGCTCTCCTTCTTTATCACCATCGATAAAGATTTTCATGACCTCGCTCAGAGTGTAACATTTCCATTTTCGGGCTTTCACATCCAAATAATTGAGATTTTAAATTTAATAAAGCCAATTGAACTTGTCTTCTTTGTACAACAGTAAAGCTGTCTTGAAATTCTCTGTCTGTCTGTCTGTGCATCAGTTTTTACAGCGCTCTTCATTAAACATGACAAATGTCAATGAACAGCAGGACAAAACATTGAAATCACAGAAGCAATTAGTGCAAGCTGTGTAGGCTGCGCGTTATGCAGAGATGCTCTCAGTGACTTTGAATGACAAGTGCCCAACCAGCACCCCCTCCCTTTTGTTTTTTTTTGTTTTTTTGTGTCTGTATTTTGAAGAATCCTGGGACCAGTCGCCTTGTAATGGTTTCCGTGGCGCTAATAGTGTCATAACAGAGAGTGTAATTGTTATTTTTCAAATATTAATGAATGTCAGCCCACCCCCCCCAAAAAAACAGCACGAGGGCAAGGTGCATCAGCACCGCAAGGGGTCTTTCTGTGCACATGCCTGTCTCATAATATAATATGCAGCCGCACATACAAATACCGATACACATACAAAGTAAAAACAAACAGTACATATACGTGAACTCAATTGCATACTGCTTTAGAATTAGATAAGGCTATAAAAATTGGGAATTGAACCCTTTCTCTCTGATACATCTTGTGTCACTATTTTCGACAAGCGTGGTGAAGTCTGTTGACAAGCAGGAACAAAAGCTTAAGATGAGGGGAGGGGAGGGGAAGTGGAAAAAGTTTGCTGCTGGCAGCACTCATAACCAGGAGGTTGATTGTTGCTTTGTGAAATGTCTTGACATTCAGTTGCCTTCAAAGCCGTGTGGGCGTACAGATTTCGACTGGAGAGAAAGTTATTGGTATTGGCATGTGAAACCACCGGCCTAAAATGTCAAGATGATGCCATCCATGCTTTCTCGTGTAATAGCTAATAGAACACGAGGTAGAAAAAAAAATAGGAAGGCATTCTGTATAAAAGTGAAATAGGTGTGTTGTTGAGCCAAACCAAAAAAAAAAAAAAAAAAACTGCCTGGCGTTTTAAAGATAAGATGAATACTGCAAGCAAGGTTTGACCTGATGCAGAGCAAACACATTAGACTGAATTCACAGTTAAAAAATAAAAATAAAAAAATAAAGACTTAAAATTCAAATCATTAACACAAGCGTGAGTAGACGAACAAATTAGTCGCACCCTTTCAAATGTTAGGTGCAAAATGCCACCATAAAAGTGTATTCTGGAGCTGTGAGTTGGTGCTATTTACATCTTTCGTCGTTAACATTAGTTGTTGGTTGTGTTTGCCTGTCGTATAATAATAACTGTTTTACTTACAGTACTTGTGCACCAGTTTGTTGTACGCTGCATTGAGTTAAGGTTTTGTGTCATGGCACCACCCGTTCATTCATTTCCAATCAGCCATCTCGTTACCTATGCGTCCCGCGTCCGAGACGCATAATTTTCCCGCGGGACGCACAGTTCCAAATAATGTGTGTTTTTGGGACGCATGGACATTTCTCAGGCAAAACAAAACAAAACAAAACAAAAAAACTACGGTACATCTTTTTTTTCCAGCAATGATCGCAGTTTGACCATCGCTGCCATTGTTGTTTTGATCTCGCGTTAAGTAATCTCGCGTGACAAGATTTCCGTTCTCGCGAGACGAGATTGGCGAAATCGGGCTTTACGTCGCGGAAAGTATCGGATTGCCAATTTGTGTAACGTTCAAACAAGTGTTGCGAAAGTTTATTGCGGAGATATGACAGAGGATGCAGCTAAAGTTGGATATTTTTTTGCGATAATAAGTTGACTTTGAGAAAGCCTTGCATCATTAGAAACAGAAAAAGAGAGGAGAATTTATGAACTCAAAGACTGAACCATGGGATGAAATAAGAACCTATTTCTCAGCAAATCCTGTATGCCTGAATTATTTAAATTTTTGCAGCATTTGTTTACAAGAAATAAACCTATTATCAATTTATATAGTCGTTGTTTGTGTTATTATCATATGCAATTGAATAAGTAGACCATTTCAGAATTCGATATTTGGGACTCTCGAAATGCATAATGGGACTCATACTTTTTTGATCAGCGAGTCTCTGGGACTCGCTGGGGTTAAACTGTAAAATGATCACTGTTCCAATTGTTTAATTAAGATCAATGCAAGATGTTGTTGTCAGTTATTTGATCAATAAAAGATCCCCTTCCCGAAGCAAAGCTGAAATGCCTCATTGTTCATTCCTTGTCTGACTCAACATTGACACAGTATGTTGTCAGCAGTGGAAAAGTTTGGTGAATGTGTTATATGTGGTTGCATAGGACAGCATTTGCTTGGGGGGGGTGGGGGGGGACCTTAATGTGCCTCCAAACAAAACAAAACAAAACAAAACAAAACAAAACAAAACAAAAACGCTCTGTGAAATGGATTCCTACTGTGTGAAGTCAACCATTGATGTTTGTATGGGGAATTTCTGCCCCCATGTGGAGTCACTCTCTCCAGAAGACATGCAGATGCGCTGGCCCTCACTCAGTCAACAAATGTAACTGAACATGTACTATTTCGAGAGATTCAGTTAAGTCAGGAAAAAAAAACGGCCCGTTACTTTAAAATACTAACACGGTGTGTAAACAAACCACCACCACCACCAGGAAACAATTACATTTTAACACCTACCAGTAATTCCAGACACCAGTTAAGAATGCGACCAGGCATGCCAGCAAGTCCAGCATCATCTTCAACCACTGATCAAAGATATGCAATTTTTTTTTCTTTTTCTCAACATTTAAGTTTGGCTGCCACTGATGTCACCAGTGTTAGCTTCCCTGCGATTGTAATGAGGCTGAACAGTATGCAAGTGTTAGAATGAAATCAAAAATGACATCTATTTGTGTTGCCAGTCTGATAGAATATTTTAGTTGGAAAGGCACATCAGATTATAGTTCACCTTGTGCATCTTTAAGTGTTTTCTGCCCCGTGTTTTTGCTTTCCTGCTGATTCATTTCATCAACTGACCAGTGTTTAGGAAACCAAATAGTTTCCTCCTCAATAGTGTCAACATTTGATTGTAAAAATTAGCACGATGCATAACAAGCTGATCCTCCCACCGAACAATCAGTTTCTCCAATGTAAGATTTTGCACAGCTGTCTCTCCTTCACTCCCAAACCCACTCAGCAGGATTCATTAGCCATAATTGATCCCAACAAGCAAATTAAAAAATGGTCCAGAACACTGATAACAGCAATCTGAAGTTATCAATTTAATGAAAGTTGCTTTGATAATGGCTTGCTATATTACTTTCCCTTGAAATGAAGATAGTTTGTAATTATGACACCTCATTTTTTAATGTTTATTCTCTGTTGTGGGCAATAAAAGGTAAAAAAAAAAAAAAAAGTTCATGAACTTTGTGCTAATGCAGAAAATGCGGTGCAGCATCACAATCCGGGATCACAGGCTCAGTAGATCTGTGCAGCTGCATACAAAGATGGCACTGTTATTCTCTATAATTCATAAGACATCAGCTTTAACCTTCTTTTGTGCGATACGTTTTTCTCTGTACATTTTCAGCGTATGGACAAAAAGTATCTGGAATAATGGTCACCTCCAGGAAGTGAAAATAAGTCAGATTCATCCTTATTCAAAGAATGGAATTGATTGGCCACTGTGGACAAAAGTAATAAGACAGTTAATACTTAGACCCATAAGTAATAAAAATACATACTGACTTATTAATGAATACTGTAACCAGATTAGCATAATTATTGCAAGGCAAGTGAGGTTCAAGTGAGGGCAAAAAAATAAGAAGACACACGTGAGAAGGGAAATGTGTGAAAGAAGAAATCTCCATGCGACAAAAGCTTTTTGGTACTCAAATAAAGTGTTAGTGCACATTCATTACAGTAGGTGGCAGCAGTGCTCTCATTTAATTTTTACAGTATATTTTTTGAAATATCAGGCAAACTGCTGTTCTTCAAATCTTTTGGGAATATGTAAATTGATCTCTCTCTATTTTTTTCTTTAATGTTAATAAGGATACAGTGTTTTTTTTTAAACAATGTTATTGATAAATCACGTGATTTATAATCATGGTGGAGAGTCGGTGGGGTGGGAAATGTTTTCTTCTTCCGAGGACGGCCGCACAACGGAAAGTAATTGACAAGCACTGGGTTAAATGCATGCAGGTGTCATTCATTCTGTAACAATGAAACGCTGTTAACCCAGGAGGAAAGCAGCTCGCTGGGCTTGATTTGAATATGCTTGTTTTGTGCTATTGCTGTTGACAGTGGAACGAGTGACTGCCCACATGCGCCATCACATTAATTTAACAATGCAGGAAAAAGAATGGATATTCATGCATAAGGACGACATGTGTTTTTGTTCACGCAGCTGCCGGAGGACCGTGAAGTATGTTCACGTGGAGAAAATACATCTATTTTACATATCAGTGAGCCTTTGATGCAAAAGTGTATTCAAATAAAGGTGGATTTGTTTGTGGTGACCGTGCTATAATGAACAGCGTGCCGCTCAACAACTAGGTTTTTTTTTTCTTTCCTTTTCAGGTCAGAAGCCATTTAACAAACTGTGACATTTTCATGTGTTTGTGCTCAGCCAGAGCACAACTGCCAATAAATCCTAAACTCTGTTACTCAGCCTACTGTAAACAACTCGCATAAGAGTTGGGAGGTGGGGGGGATGCAATTGTGCCTTCTCAGCATTTATAAAAAGGACAATGCTTCCCTTAGGTCTTGGGCTTTAATGTCATGCTGTATGTTAGTGTCTTCAGAGTCAAGAAAAAAAAATGTATCATGGTTCCTCTTGTGGTGGTTTTCTTACAGCTGGAGTTCAGGCAATTCTCTCATAACAGCTGCTGTATCCGTTCAGGATAGTTTCTTTGAAACGTTGGGTGCGGTTTGATACTGATAAAAATGCCACTGAAATTGATAGTGGGGCCGTCAAATGGCTTTTAAGGGTAGTAAATATCGGGCAGGTATAAATTTAGAGACGGATTTATCGAGCAGGTAAAGAAAAGGATTGTGGAGGCAAGAAAGTATTATTGTGGGAACACGGAGATAAATGAAGAAAACATCAAGCGGGAAGAGCAGGCTATTTTTTCTCATTTTAAATGTACGGAGGCATTAACAAATAGTGATAGACAGCCTAAGTTCTGTTCTTGGGAACAGGATAGGTTTGTCTTCACCGGCGTTGTCAGAATTCTCGTTCATGTTGGGATCTGTTGTGAAATTTCAAGACGCGAAAGGATGGATGCGATATAATGCAGTGTCCATTCGAAAACACTCTGCAGAAAATGTGAGAATTCTGAACGAATACGTCTGAATGAGGAGGTCCTCTCTATCTTCAAAATAGCCCGGTGCAGCATCGTTGAGCACACCCCTCAAATCACTCCTGAAGGAGACCATAATGGTGCATGACAGCTCAAACGAGGACCTGAAAGCAGTCCTCCATTGGTACCTGTGCTTGACCAAGCAGCAGTTCCCAGTGCTCCTTTCTGGAGCTCTTCCTATTTATTACAGACTAAAGTGGACAGAACACCTGACTTTGTTCAAGATTCAAGATGAAACGCTACGTTTGATTTTTTGGTGGATGGTTTCATATTGTGGGCCGCACGGTGATCAACTCGTTTGCATGTCAGCCTCACAGTGCAGAGGTGCAGGGTTCGATTTTGACTCCAGCCTTTCTGTGTGGGGTTTCATGTTCTCCCCATGCCTGCGTGGGTTTTCTCCGGGTACTCCGGTCTCCTCAAACATTCCAAAAACATGCATGGCAGGCTAATTGAACACTCAAAATTGTCCCTAGGTGCGAGTGTGAGGGTCTCTGTGTGCCCTGCGATTGGCTGGCAACCGGTTCAGGGCGTCCCCCGCCTACTGCCCGAAGACAGCTGGGATAGGCTCCAGCAGCCCTGGCGGCCCTTGTGAGGATAAAGTAGATCGGAAAATGGATGGACGGTTTTATATTGTGGGCGGCACGGTGGTCAACTGGTTAGCACGTTGGCCTCACAGTGCAGAGGTGCAGGGTTCGATTCTGGCTTTCTGTTTGGAGTTTGCATGTTCTCCACATGCCTGCGTGGGTTTTCTCTGGGTACTCCAGTTTCCTCCCACATTCCAAAAACATGCATGGCAGGTATATCGGGCACTCCAAATCATCCCTAAGTGTGATTGTGAGTGTGAATTGTCGTATGTCTATGTGTGCCCTGCGATTGTCTACTGGATTTAGAAGAGAACAAATGTATTGCAGATGTCGTATAAAACGAGTAGTACTTCAAGTAAGTGGTCTCTCTCTTACTGTAGGGCCTGTCAACACATTAACCCTGTGAAAAATGTGAAAAGAATTCCTGAAGTTTGTTCAAAAAAACTTGTGTAAATTGTCATCTGGGGAGAAGTAAAAAGCACACAGCGAAGGATGGGAAGACATGCATGACTACTAATGACGAGAGAGTTTAACCAAGGCAGAGCTTATGGCCTTTTCACCTACTGCTGCAGACTTAAGTTAACAGAGGATACAGTACAGTACTGCCCTGCTGGGCTCTGATTCCAGTGCTTCACTGGTGGTACTCACTAAACCATCACAGCTACCCCGCTCAGATCGCTCTGGCCCTCCCGGCTCAGGCTCCTTTCGATTACGACCGTCTCACATGCAATGGTCTTGTTTGAGCTTGATTGTCAAGGTATTAGCAGTTCTTTTTTTTCATGTCCTTTGACTGCCGCATTCTGTCTGGAAGGCGATTTGCTCGTCTTATTTGTTTACACGGTCATGATCCTTTTTGTTTTGGGTGAAGGCATCCCTGCCTTTCTTGATGATGAACCACCAGGCAAAGCGAACAACAAAATTACAGAGCTGCATTAACATTGACTAACGCGGCATGGCGAAAAAATGGGGAGAAAGCATCGCCTCTCAGCACTTACACAGCCTTGGGAGATTTAAATAATAAAAAGCGCTGGGCCGCTGAACAAACAGGATAATTATGGCCTACAGTCTTGCTGTCGTTCAACTGGCACAGCCAAGCGGAAAGAAACACGTTATTAATGCTGAAAAGTTCTGCAAGGAGCATTAGTATAAATACATCTGAAAGTAGAAGAATGGTTTCACAGTTGATCCTTTGACCGGTGCTCTCCACTCCTCTTCAAAATAAAGAAACATCAAATCCGTGGACATGTTTCAAAATGTTGCATTGTGCTGACCTGCAAACATATTATAGCTGCTCATTCCAGATTTTTTTTTTCAGAATCAATAGTCTGAGTTAATTGCGCTTTTTTTTTTTTTTTTTGTCGCTTTAGTTTGTTTATTTTGAATGATTTGTGGCATTTATTTAGTATGTCACTTCCGATGGTGGCCTTTACCCTCAACGGTAACATTTCAAGCTCGAACCATGAATAAAAATCTATTTCAGCAAAGAAGGCGATTTAAGGAGAACCCTGATGATCAACTCAGCCATGTTTATTTTATTTTTTTTTACCTAAAATTACTGACCCAATGAGGTCTTCAGCTACTGCTCGGGGGACGGTCTTTTCCCTTCAATTTAGAGGTCTCGCTCAAACATGTGTGCAGCTGCCAGCAGCACGGTTGCGGTGGAACAGATGGTGTCCTAATGGAAAGAGCTTGTCTCCATTAGCTGGCCTGCCTTGCTGTAACATAGTCATTGGTGGCAGTCACTGCTGTTGGATTGCCGTACGTTTCCAAATGTTGCAACACATAAGCACGACACTTCTCGATTTTTAATGTCTGTCGCCGCACCACATGGCCCATTCATATTCATCAAGTTCGCCGAGCCCTTGCTTACCTCTTCCTACTTCCATTTGAATTCTAAAAGATGGCAGCACCTTCAACCGCGAAGCAACTTAACGCTGCTTTATTTATGATTTGAAGCAGCTAAGATATAACTTGGTGCCGCCATTGCGAATGGTGTCTTATTTCGTTTGAGTTTCAAATTAACAGATTCAAATGAGTTGTGATGTTTAGTGCTGGCTAACCTGTTGTTTACATCTCATAACATGCCCGGGAACACAAACAGCGTGCCCTCTCTGCAGCGTAATGAGAAATGCGTGCTCCAATTCAACTGCAATAGTTGTGCATGTCAAGTTTACATCTTCTTTTCATATTTAGCTGTGGTCGTGCAGAGACCTTTCAATCGAAGAAGCCACTTACCACCAGACTTTGCATATTAATTATAAATATGTTTTCAGGGCAAGGCCATCCAGATTCCTGATGGCAAATGGGGAAAAAAAAGCGCCTCATGCTTCTTATTTTTTAATGTAGATTGCGGGTGTCTCCAATGTAGAAAGGCCACTTCTACACTCTAATTAGCATCCCGAGAAAGTAAATGGGGGGAGAAGCTAATGGCAATTTCAAAATCTAATAGGATGTGGCCTGTTTGGATCCGCGCTGCACTGTATTCTGTTCTATTTGTGAGGATGGTCTACTGATTTTTTTTAAAGGAGAATAGTGCCTCAGTCATTGCCATGGCAACCCAAGATTGCTTTCTTTTTGAGGTAATGGACACCTCTCATACCGCCTGTGTTGGGCCAAACTTGCGTGCCGGAGACATTTAAAAAGATACTCGGAAACAATTGTTTTGGAGGAAGAAATTAAATATACATCTCCTTTAAGTCAAAGATAAAACGGTTGTTTTGATCATTTTTTCGGGAACAACAGGATTACAAAACTTTCCATTACTCCCCTTCTATTGTCTGTTGTGCCTATTAAACCCCCCAACCCACCCCCTCCAAAAAAAGAAGTGTCTTCCAATTAGCTCAAGTTTAAATGACCAAATAAATTTAACAGTCCCGGAAATGACTAGCTCATGCTAATGTTTCATTGCATGCCCACATGTATGCGCATGATGATGACAAAACCATTTAAGTGTCAAAAAAATTGCATTTTACTATGTTAAAGGAAAAAAAAAAGTGAAACGGAGCTCCCAGACTTCAAGCAACAACAAGTGAACTAATTTAAAAAAAAAAAAAAAAAAAAAAAGACACCAAAACAGCTCAGCTCCTGTCATGTGCAACGCTTGAGAAACAAAAAGATGTCGTGCTTGGAAATGATGCGTATGCATTTAAGAAATGCAAATTGATCTGCATGATTGTCGACGTTGTCAAGTTCTTAATATATGCAGTCAAGCACCAACCCAGCGTGTTGCCTTCAAAGATGAGAAAGTTTCCAAAAAAAAAAAAATGATACCCTAACCATAATTAAAAATTCCCTCTTTGTTTCTTAGTCTCCACTTAAAAAGAGCAACATCTCACGTTGTTTCAGGATAATTGCTTTTTGATAGCAATTCCAGTGGTGCCAAGATATCCCGCAGCTAAACAACCCAATGTGAAGTTAGGAGTACTTTTGATTTCCATAAACTCATGTACGGTATCAACATATGGCGAAAATGTGAAGGCTAGAATTTTGCTTCTTTCATTGGAGAAAGCAGTAGATACATGAGCAAACTGAAGTTCAAACGTCCTTCCAGGAATACTGGAGACAAGGACTAATCACTCACAGAAACATTTATGTAATTGGATATTTGGTCCGCCACTGTCTTCTGCCTTGCACATTCTAGGCATGTTATAAGTTTCAAACCTGTCGATAGATAATGATCTCATTCTCTTATAGAGCCCAAGAATATATCTTCAATTTGTTTTCAGGTGCTATACATCAGCCGGCGTGTCAAATCAATTGAAAACCTGTGGCCAACTCCATTAAAATGCCACAAAAAAAAAAAAAGCCCGTTAAATATTGCATTTTTGGATGTAGCAGAACGCTAACTGAGTATAGTACTGCTATAAATAGGACGAGTGTGTGCTTGTCTTTCTCTCATCAGGGGGAAAAAAAAAAACGGTTAAATTAAGTCAGAGTGCTGAAATGATGGCTGTTAGATGAATAGCTTAGATGGAGAATGCAGATGGCATGTAGTCCTCCCCATCTCATTCCCTCTTCCGCGCTGTCCATCCTGCACGATGTTGCTCTCACCCTCCATTTCCTGCCACTGGCCCCTAAAAAACAGTCCGTGCCATTCAGAGATGAAGCTTTTAATTGCATTTTCATGTAGGTGTTTTCTGAGGGTGTCATTCCCCAGGCAGAAGGGAGAGTGCTCCGAGACGAATTTTACATGTGTACAGGCACAGTCAAGGCCCACTAGGGGAAGTGTGCTGGAGTGGAGAGGTACTGGAAGTGCAAACCCCCACCACCACCCGACAACCCTGTAGGGACACTTGAAAGAGCCGTTATAGCCACAGTATAAATAAATGCATGGCGAGAGCATTTTTCCTCCTGGATGAAATGCCTTTAACCTTTTAGTCACCATAAAAGCAGAAATTGTTCATTGGCATTTAACATGCAGATGCTGCTTATCTTTCTACAGTTCATTTCTAGTTTTTCAAATTGTAAATCACAGAAACCTCATTGGATTCCAGCAACATATTGCACCTCTAAAAGATGTGGCGAGAGATTTGCTTTTTTTTTTTTTTTCTTCTGTAGCAGTGCGGAGATGGGGGGGGGGCGTTGCTGGTGGAAAAATTCACAAAGGGTCCACCTGTGAATATTGAGACAATTTGTTTCTGCCCCTGGCGACTATTTGGCAGCTGTTGTGTCATCTGGCCAAAAATGACGATGTTTGCTGTAGATCCACTCGCGTACCACGAAACTGATTTTTAATTCCATCCATCAACTTTCTTCCGCTTATCTGGGGTCAGGTTGCGAGAGGAGAGGCTTAAGCCGGGAAGCCCAGCTACTTTGTCCAGCACTTCCGGGGGATTCCCAGGGCATTCCCAGGACAGCCCGGATAAAAGTAAGAGTCACTCCTAAAATCTCTCAAATTTGAGGTCCAGACGTTCTCTCCCCCAGCTCTTTTTGTTGTTAATAGTTTCTTTGCATATCTACAATAGTTCTATAACTCAAATTTATTAATAGTAGTAGTCGAAGTTGAGGGCACCCAATAAGGTTACAGTCTGTGCCAAAAGTTATTTCTTCTTATCTGCCGTGTGCTGGAAAAAAAAAAAAAAAGGAAGGCCACAATTGGCCCCTGGGCCATAGTTTGGACACCAATATCTACATTATCCATAAGCTCGATATTTTGTGTACTGTATTTTGCCTCTTGTATATTTATATTATATATGACTCATATAATGCAATAAACAATCAAATATGAATCGATAATGCAATTTGATTTCTCAACGAATAGCCTTGAAGTGGTTAGGCCTGTTGCCTCACAGCATGCTGATTACATCTCCTGATTTGTTTTCTCCCTGTGCTTGTTTTCCTGTTGGTTTATTTAATTTTTTAAAAAGTACACATAAAAACAGCTCATCGCAAATAAATGAAGAGAGACCATTCATCGGAGTTAAAAAACAAAAAAACAAAAAGAGCAAAAACTCACAACATGACACTCTAACATACAATATTTACAAAAAAAAACCCTCAACTAGGACTAAATTAAAAGAGGAAGGGAAGAGCAAACAGAAAACACAGAAAGCAAGACACAACTGAGTAGGGGCGGGGGGGAAACAAGAGGAGGACTTAGCTGAATGGGTGAAAGACATGGGGACTGGGCAGGGATGTGCGGTCAGACACATGCATCTCAGAGGAAAGAATCAAATGATTAAAAGCTTTTCAATTCTACATCTCTGCTATGTGCTTTATTTTTTATTTAATTTTAAACCGGATACACTGTAGTTTACCATGTCATCACAAAATCCAGGACACCTGCAGACTGAGCCTGGGTCCAAAAGTGTCTACATATTGCTATATATGCATATTGTTGAGCTGTAGAAAGAATATTACACATGGAGTGCATAAGAATTCTGAGAAGCTGTGGCGAACCCAACATGCCAGAGAAAGAATTTCCTTGGGGACCACGGTACACACATCACAGCGATCCCACAATTGCGAGCAAATTATGCCCTTGGGGCTTTTGCGCAGTATAGGAACCACATTAAAAGCAACGGTGGTACAATGTCAAGCTTTTCTAATGGGAGACTTATTGATACAGTTCTTGTAGTAGATAGATGGTTTTAATTTTGGAGGAAGGGGGTTCTGCTAGGCTTTCAACTGCATTTGGGACAAAACATGTCCCCGTTGTGATTTAATGGCATGTCATGAATGGAACAAGCACTTTTTTTTCTACATTTGAGTGACAAAATTTGCTTCAAATACACTTTCATTCAAAGTCGACGGTAGCTATTTAATGCGAGAAGACAATATTTGTACCTCAGAAGCGAAGGGAATGCAATCACACCTCACAACAACTTGTGCGATATTCCTTGAAATGGATAAACAGTGGTAGAAAAATTCAACCAGCCAGTTTCCCACGCATTGAAGTAAAAGAACAGCTTCGGGCTGTACATCAATGTGACATCACAGATCATACACGGGATCTCTGCCGGCTCATTTATAAAGCTTGTATCCACTGAAGACCCAAAAACTGTGCGCAGCAGTTTCCAATCTCGAGATCTGAAAGAACAGAAGCGGACCCATAAGTATCAGCGGAGAGGGAATACATTTCAAATTCGGAATACAAAGACGAGACAATTGAAGGAATGTTGGAAACAATTTGCTCCGTTTAAAATCACGCTCGCATGGAAGTGTCCTGATTTTTCAGAAGTTAGAAGGTTGACAGGCATACAAGACATTTAATTACTTACAAACTATTTACTTGAATAACAAAGAACATAAGCAAAGGCAAGAGCCAAAAAAATGTCACAACATAAATCGAGGCGAGAGCCAAAAAACGTAACATGAGTAATAAGAAAGCGTCTCGACAAAATGCACATGAACAAAGACTTGACTGAGGCGAAATCACCCGACAGCTTGACGTGGGTCCATGAGGTCCTTAAATAGTCCTAATAATTGTGATGCCAGACAGGTGTGCAGCAGGAAAACCGGGAACGCCTTCGCCACCCGCTGGACACTAACAAAATGTGATCATGACAGTTGCAGGGTTTTAAATGCTCAAGTGTAGAAATTTGCATTCGAGCTTCATAAGAGCGCAGGTCACGCATTGGCACTTTTTGAAGCAGCAGCAGTAAGGAGCAGGTTATGACGCTCTATATTTAGTTTTGCACTCCAGTCAATCTAATTAGCTTTATCTTTGCATTTCACTGATAGTCCAATCACGCAGGGATGGATAGAAAGAGGGTTCCATGTTTTCACTGTCAGGCAGAAACCGCCGATGGGCTAATTTATACAAATATATGTAATATTAGTGAAAAAAAAACAAACAAACAAAAAAAAATAAAAAACCTTGACGGTTGCATCAAGATATGAATCATCATGATTGGTTAAGTATATTGAAAAAATTTCGAGACACGTACTATAATCAACAAGCCACTATGAAAAAAATATACATACATTTAGGAGTGATTAAGTTAATGGCAAGAGGGAAGAAGCGATTAGAGTAGCTGCTGGTTTTACTGTGAGAAGTTCCATCCATCCGTTTTCCGATCCACTTTATGCTCACAAGGATCGCGGGGGTTGCTGGAGCCTATCCCAGCTTTCTTTGGGCAGGAGGCGAGGGACACCCTGAACTGGTTGCCAGCCAATCGCAGGGCACACAGAGACGAACAACCATCTGCACTCACACTCACACCAAGGGACAATGTAGACTGTTCAATCAGCCTGCCATGCATGTTTTTGGAATGCGGGAGGAAACGGGAGTACCCGGAGAAAACCCACGCAGGCCCGGGGAGAACATGCAAACTCCGACTTTAACACAGAACTCATATCAAAGTCGAACATTGCCATGTTGATGTGTGTGACTTCCTGCCAGCAGGTCAAAAGATGCGTGCAGGTGTCCGCCATGCTGCTTTTGTGACACATCCGATTCTATTTTTGGAAGCAAGTGACATGAGAAAAGGCTGTGGGAAAAGCTTTATGGGTAACGAGAAGGTTGCTATCCTCTACTACATTAGCGTAATCTAGTCAAATGAGAAACGAATAGCTATCGTACGGCACTAATAACATTAACGAGATGCCACCGCTTTATATAGACTGACATTTTTATTCAAATCATCATTGACATTTCTGGATCACTAATTAATTTGTCGCAGTGGATGACCAGATCTTAATGGAGTTGAAACCGCAAATAGATCAATGACTGTGGCTTCACAAAGGCCTCCTAGATCCAAACATTCTGGGAAGTTTGCGAACAAAAAAAAACATGTTTTAAGTACAAACACAATTATTTTCGGCCCACCTTTGAGAATTGACTTTAATTCTGGCACGGCTGCTGAAAAACACGTGGTGGATCAACCACATTCGCTGGAATTCATCACGAATTAAACGAACCAACCCTGAGTGCATTCACCGCAGTAGGACAGCTTGCACAATGAGTAAAAGCATCATCTTCCCACGCCAATTTCATTTAATGGCGTTCCAAAAGAAAAGGGGCTTTCATTATCATCGTCATCATCATCCTCATCATCGCCATTGTCAATCAATGCAAAAAGGGGGAGAGAACTCTGCAGTCTTGACTTGATTCAAACAGTTGTTGCCAACTTCAAAAGTGCAAATTGTGAACATTTCCAAGATTCAAAATGCTCGTCTTTGAAATATTTAAACCGGCAAGTCCTTTTAAAGTCCTGATTCAATAATATCCATCGTATATCAATAAAACACAATGCTAATACTTTGGAAGCAGAGAAGAATTCAATTGAGCACCCCGCTGGAACTTTATAATCTGCAAGGTTCCACTACATTAATCTTCTGTCATCGTTCGTATTCCCTTTTGGTTGACATTATCAGTCAAAATTTGGGCAACTTTTTTTTAGATTAGGGCACCGAGAGGGGGCCATGAGGGTGGAAAGCAGAAAGCAGCATTTTGTAATACATCACTGTCAATATTCCCGCAATGCTGCAAGACCATATATATATATATATATATATATATATATATATATGATGCATTTGTATTGGGTGGGTTCATGTCCAGTCACTGAACCACATTTTCCCTCCAAGTTTCTGTTTAGAGCTTCATGACAGCGCTTTGCCATTATGTTGCCTGACCTGTGCAACCCATTGATATTTCCTCCAAAGCTCGGTAGCTTTAAAAGCTTTGCATGAAAGGTTCAGACCAAAACTATGTCACCTTTCTTCCTGACACAGTAAAGACGATAAACAGTATGCACAAAGTTTGGAATGGTGCCATAAGCTCTGCAAAGAAAGACATTTCCCGTTTCTACACGGTCATATCCTGTAGCCAGATATGCGTTTATGCAGCTCGCAGACCATTTAACATAATTGAAAATGAGGGAGAATAAAATGACAGCATGCATACATTGTCTGCTTCGTACACCCTGTAACTCAGCATACCTGTAGTTTTTGGGCAATTACCGTATTTTCCGCACTATAAGGCGCACCTAAAAGCATTCGATTTGTTGACTTTGACAGTTATCGAGGGAAAATGCTCTCATCGCCCTGATTGTCAGTATGCATGTGCCTGGCATCAGTGTGTGTATGTGTGTGTGTGTGTGTGTGTGTGTGTGTGAAATGTTAATGTTACTGCAGACCTTCCACTTCTGGTGCTCCAGAGACAGCGAACGTTGGCTTTCCATCGTGCCGTTGACTTGCAACATTCACCAGCGTGTGCCTCGATCACACTTAATATTATTTTGCAACACCTGCAAAAGCGCCAATCGTCAACGTGTGTTGAAATGATGCACATGCATGAAAAATGCAGAGTTGAAAGGAGTTTTCTCATAGGTGATGTTAGATGCCTCCAAGTCAGCCCTCACATTATTTAGACGCTCCAAAATTGCAAGTAGACGATATATATATATATATATATATATATATATTTGTCTTTGTTCAGTAGGGGACAGTGTACAATGATGAACATTTCGATAGTAACAAAATATGCAAATGCACTACAATTACAGTCACAGGGCTGATTTCCAGTTAGACCCCATGCCAGAATTTACCGGCTGTGTCCTATTAGGCGAAAAAGACTCAATATTAAAAATAAATAAAAAATAATTATAACCTACAATCAGTATTAAAGACAATACCAGTACAATTACCATGATTGATACATGCCAAAATATTTCAAGGTGCAATCTTACCGGTAAAATACTCCAAAGGCGCAATCAGTTCCAAACAAGGGGGACAACTTTGCACACTTCTTACTGCATAATTTGAAAATTCAAGTGTCCAAGAAGGAGATCAGGCTAATTCGGGCAAAATTTGTTTGCCAGACACTCCATTTAAAGCTGAAAAATGCACTCCTCAGTTGAGCACTGTTGGAAGATGCAGTCCTCGTTGAGCTTGGTAAATCGAGTAGTTTGTGCCGTTTTTGCACATGGAAGTCAGTCCTCAAATTATTCAATGACCTGAATGTGAGTGTGAATTTTATGGCGGGCTATAATTTCCCTGAGATTGACTGGTGATATGCTTGACCTTGGATATGTTTAGTTTCGGATAAGCGTTCAAAAGTGAATGGATGGGTGGAGTTAAGGTGTAAAACTGTGATAATAGCATCAGTATTTGGATTGCCATTCAAATTCTAAGAAGATTTAAGCACTGTATATAACTGTCACATTGCGAGGTGGTGGTGGACCCCAAAAAAGCAGGCAAGAGGGAGGAGCAGGGTGTACTTGACAAATTGTATTAAAAGATAGAGAAAACTAAATCCAAAACAAAGTCCAAAGAACAAAGTATCAAACAAAAATCATGACTGAGGCTAAAACATAACTGAAACAAACCTGACAGCAGCAAAGAAGCAAACAAACAAACAGCAACAAACAATAACCTGACAATGAGTGGTCGGGCTGGGAGTCCTTTTATACAACTAATTACCTAACGACCAACAGGTGTGCAGCTGCAGGGGGAGCCCTACAGTGCCACCTGTTGGTCACAAACAGAATCATGACCAGAACTTACATTCGACAAAAGAAATAATGGGGTTGGGGGAGCTAGTTTTGTATTTCAAACACTCTTGCCAGGACTTACAAACTTAAGGAACAATCTTCGAGACAGACGGAATGATGATGAACATGCATTTGTGTCACTCACGTCTTATTGTTTGCTGGACGCAAACTTGACGCTGTTTTTTTTTGACAACGTGAGCAACTTGGTCACTTATGTTCACTGCCTCTCTTGAAAGTCTGCGCCCGCATCCTCCGCATAACACTCCGGCACTGCATTTTGTTGTTTTGATCTCACACCCGCTATGATTCTTTTTTTCTTTTTCCCACATGAAGCAGGCGATCTTACAAGAGTGTGCTGTATATGAAATATTGCTCCTTCCTCTCAGTTGTTTGTCAGGTCGTGTGTGCGTGTCCCTTTGATGCTTGCTCTGAAGAACACTGAGAGATACACTTGTTCTGTTTTTGTCTTAGACAGAATTGAGTTTTTTTTGGGGGGGGGGTGGGGGTGTGTTGTTGTTGTTTTCCTTTTGACAGAGCGCACTTTTCTCTCTGCGTGAGAGGGAACAAAAGTTGCTCAATGTCAAACAAATGGTAATACATCTTTGTCGCATTTCTGGTAATTATGAAAGGGTGCGGCAATGTTTTCCGACTTCCCGTTGTGTTTCGCCAACATTACCAATTCTCAACAATTGGGTTGTACTTTATTGTTTGATTTAGACGTCAGTATTTTTTTCCTTCAGTCTCTTCTATGTTTTCACACAAGCTGAGAATTTGTAAAATATGTGACATAGGAGATTAAAACATGTTTGACAAGGAGCTTTATGTTGCTCTCACGAGGCAGTAAAGTTATCG
Source organism: Hippocampus comes (assembly GCF_001891065.2). Lineage (NCBI taxonomy): Eukaryota > Metazoa > Chordata > Actinopteri > Syngnathiformes > Syngnathidae > Hippocampus > Hippocampus comes. The sequence goes on from NW_017837215.1 coordinate 789,054, forward strand.
TACTGCTGTCATGAACTGAGGGACCTTTGTGGTGTTGGAGGTAGATCATGGACCCAAGTCCAACGGGGCAGGGAGCAGAAGTAATCTGAAGAAAATAAAAATAAAATAAATTCAAAGGGTTAGCGAAACTCAGAGCAGCAGAAACAGAAGCAATGGACCAAAAAAAGAAAAAAAAATCCCAAAAAACCCAGAAGGATACCAGGGAACTAAATACAAGCAAACTGCCGACACAACAAGACTCAAGTTGCAGAGGGAGTTGATTGATATCCAATCACAAGCCAAATCAACACAAAACACTGATCGTGACAATCACAAACAATAACAAAATGTTTTTCTTACCGTCTTGGGGAGGGGGGGGGGGGTACCCTGAACCGGTAGCCAGCCAATCGCAGGGCACACAGAGACCAACAGCCATCCACACTCACACTCACACCTTGGGACAATTTAGAGTGTTCAATCAGCCAACCATGCATGTTTTTGTAATGTGGGAGGAAACCGGAGTACCCGGAGAAAACCCACACAGGCGAGAACATGCAAACTCAACACAGGAAGGCCGGAGCTGGAATCGAATCCGGTCCCTCTGCACTGTGAGGTTGATGCGCTCACCACTGGACCAACGCGCCGCCCTTTGTGACTCCAGAATTTTTGAAAGAGTTACTATTTTGGCAATCGGTTGATTGCCAGGCGGTCATAATATAACACATGGCAGCAATTGAGATATCAAGCTTCTGAATTGCAGTAAATTACTTTTCGAAAGAAATCCTACTAAACTGAGAAAAAACAATCACTGCTCAATTGTCTGCTCTCATTCTCTATCATAGTTTTCTCTTTCTTCTCTTGAGCGATACACGCACACGCCAACGACATGTAGCGAACGTCGTCAATAATGAACATCCTCTTCAGGCATTACATGAGGCATGAAGTGCACAACTTGTCAAATGAAAATAATTACACTCTTCAGTGTCTTTATTTCCCTCATGCATTCCGACTGTATCAGTGATGAATTGACTGAGGAGCGCAAACAAGCAGCGTCTTCTCAAAGGAGCTTCAGAGAGATGCCACGCTGTTTTTGTCTTTTTTTTTTTCTGATGGGGGAAAAAAAAAACACCCCCCCACTGCGTCACTAGAACTTATTTATTCTCAAATGCGAAGTCGCTGTATATAGTTTTGATACGTTTCCTTTCTTAAAAGCACGATGTCGTTCTTCTGAACAAGAAGAAAGAACATGGCAACCAGAGATCTTACGATCATGTTATTAAATGTGAGTTGCGTTGGGAAAGTTTCCTTTCCGCGCCGTCATTCCAGGACTGTTTTAGAGTCGTGATTTTGCAACCATGTTAAAAGTATGTTTGGGACAATTACTGCATGCTTTCAACAGCAAAAAAGGCAAATTTTCTTCTTTCAAAGTGGACCAATTATTCGACTGTATTACATTTAAACACACTCAAGGAAAGGCAAAACCAATTAAATATTTGTACTTTTTTTTTTCTTTCCAAAAGACTCAAATGTGGTTTTCCAGATGGATGAATATTTCAAGCAGAGCGGCTTTGATCGAGCGCATTTGACAGTAGGTGCATGCGGCATCGCACTGCCATTCTCGTGTCGGGCTCCCGTGCTTGGAGCACTTTGGAAGCACAGCGGAAGAGAAGCTCCGAATGGCCACCGTCCAGCTGAGATAATGGAATTGGTATGTTCTCCCTGAGATGTGTTTCTGGCTGGAGTTAATTCCGTTAATAGCAGCGACTTCAATATTCAAGCCCATTGCTGGGGTAAGGTAGTAATCACAGAGCACAAGAGATGGCTTTTTGTAAGTTTGGTGATTGATATATAATGGATCGGGAAGTGACACACAAAGCTTTCAATTGTTCTTGAACCAGCTAATGTGTAATCATAAAAAGTCTTGCCTCGCTATATTTAATTCATGGCTGGGCTATTCACGCGGGGGCCTCACAGCACACCGGCGATGAGAATTTTCGACTGCAAATTTTTATAGTCAACGACTTTTAGCTAAAAGCCGCTCAGCGAGTCCTTTGGTAGTCACAGCAATCGTTTTAATGTAAACATCATTTTAATTTACTCCATATCATGCTCATGAATAAAAAAAAATGTAATTTAAGAAGTTATGCGACTGTAAATAGGCATTAGAGACACCATACTGCCCATGAACACTAAAAAAACCAAAAAACAAAAATACATGCATGATATTTCTTAGATCTCATCACCGTGTCTAAGTCGGCAGATGCATTGCAGGAACTCATGGAGGAAATATTTGCATACAATACACTGCAAGGGGCTCACCGGGGTCATGATGTGGGACAGCAAGGACACCAAGATGCCTGGGCCGGGCAACCGATCTCAACAGATGGCAGCCGCAGCGCAGAGCAGAGGACTGAGGACAACTGGTGTGGCTCTGACTGTGGTGTCGTTACTAGGAACTCAAAATATTGCACTCTGGATTGCCAAAGATGAACCGGGACAGCTTGTGTTCGTCCATCTGTTTGTTAGTTACAAGCTACTTCTCTTTTGGATTCGTGTAAAACTGGTCTGTCAAGCTGGCCGTGAACTTTGCAACGCAAAACTCTCCCGTTTATAGCACAATTCCGAGTTGACCAATGAACTTTTAAACCGCTGCCGATTTCAAGTGTTGTTTATTAAGTCATGCGGCTTGTCGTGAAAATAGTTCTCCAACGCTTGCGTGAGCATCAGATTGAATTTCCGTCAGAAACGCGGATAGCCCTGTGAATCTTGCGCAGCTGAAGCAGAGTAAAGCTCACATTTTCCAACGTGCATTTTCCTTGAATTGGGCTTGGACAAAATGGAGGAATAGTATGTAGAAATTATGTTCTGAAGGGTATTTTGACATGTCTGTACAATGCACGTCTTTGAGTTTTCGCCATAAATCAAGACACTAAAAGTTGCTCATTAGGTAAGCATCCACAGATGGCGGCAGCATCTGCAACAGTTTGAAAGCCGTACAGTCGACCTACACGATTAAATAGCACGTACAAAACCAGCAGTCGCATAATAATAATGGCTGTGTCGATCCATACAATCTAGCTTTGACTTTTCATCATCTGTGATGAACTTGTTTCGTATAAATTGGCTGAAGACTGTCCCATTTTTTAAAATTCTGAATGTGTTGGGTGTGTGTTTTTTTTTTTTTTTTTTTTTTTTTAACAGATTGGTAATTCAAAGTGAATGCAAATTGAGAAGGTGGGAGCACACATTTTTAATAGTTGGGTGGGGGATAAATCTGTTAGTGCCAAAAATGTGTGTGGGTGTGTGTGTTTAAACTAATCCTGCAAACAAATAAACCAATGAATGATGATCAAATTGAACACGTCTCATCGTTTGTCTTTTTTTTTAATTTGGCACAGCTAACAAAGCCACAATAAAGCACGAAGATGGCGGCATCACACTTCCTGACATGCTTGTAAGCTGAAAACGAGAAGGATTTCACCTCCACGTAAAGCATAAAGGACAAAAGACAAAATAAATAGCTTCTCAGATTGAAGTAGGGACCTTTAAATCAATTAAGGAATCAAATCCGTAAGAGAATGGCTTTTTCGACAAGAAGAGGATTGATTTAGAATTGCCTCGTCAAATCCAGGACATGAATCTAATTGAAAATCTTTGGGGTGACCAAAAGAAAGCTGAAACAGGATGTGCCCTTACAATCTCATAGATTCAGCTTGCTTTTACAAGAAGGACAGGACTGATCAAGCCAAGTTAAGATGTTTCATGCCGATAGACTCTAGCCTAAAAACAATATGTATCATGCCAATAGACTCTAGCCGCTGGTGTACGACTGTGTTGTGTTTAAGACTATCGGTGAGGTACAGCAGGATTTCTTTTGTTGGTTACGTGTAATTGTCTCACTTCACAAAGCCTGACAAAAACAGCAGAAAAATAAATTCCCCCACCGCTCCCCCCATGGACATCAAGAGAAAAAGGGGAGAGTCAAAGGCGTAGGTTCAATTTAAAAGAGGCAGTACCACATTCCTTATTAATGATTTGACTCCCCCTGTTACATATCAAGTGAAGTTCAAAATTGCAGCCGTGGATTTTTTTATTTTCTCCAGCAGTTCACATTTCACGATGTTATTCGATTACGGTACTGTCGGGTCGGTGTCTGCCCGTATCAAATCAATCTATTTTTGTATTTTTATTTTTTTTACCAAAAAAAAAAAAAAAATCAATATATTTGCTCTGTATGCGTATGGATTGTCATCATCCATTCCATTTTCGGATCCGCTTATCCTCACAAGGGTCGTGTTGGAGCCAATGCCAGCTGTCTTGGGGCAATAGACGGGGGACACCCTGAACCGGTTGCCAGCCAATTGGATTGTCATTTAAATTGAAATACCCCCCCCCCAATAATAAATGTGTTGCTTGCATGTTTGATTGCAACTGTGGCCAAATTTGTGTTTCGAAGGCACTGTGTATTTTATTCAAAGGGATGTTATGCCAACTTAAAATCGAGTTAATATGGCTCGTGTGTGTGTACAATTCTCACAGTGGATACACATTCTCATTTGCGCCTTCCTTACAATGACGAGGCTGTGCAGAAACTTCTCCTTTTGAGCCGAGTGCAGGCTTTCACAAGTTACAAAGCCGTCTCAAGGTCAAGGGATTTCAAATATATTCAATTATTTTTGTATTGTAAATCATTCTACGCAAACTTAATAATACTTTGAAATCACAGTGGAAGTTTTATTTCAAAACAGTTATCTGAACGGTTTTCTTTTCACACCGAGGCTCATTGTGTTGGCCTTGTCGGTCATAATGTGAATTCAACACGGTGTGAAAGGACAAAATCTTCAACAATCTTTACCTTGAGTTCATTTCTGCCAACAAATATGGATCACTGAGGATGTTAGCGCAGACTGCTTAGGAGACTCGCCCCACATCTGATATGATTTTCAACTCAAAGTAATCCCTGAAACAAGAGCAATTTCTTTGCCCTATTGTGAAGCATTTCCTTTTTTCAATAGTCAACATGAACAAGGTAGACCCCATCCCACTAGCAGTTATGACTGTCAGATGATACAGTATAAGATACTCTCAATAATAGCCCCTCTTCTTGTCCCCACCTCCCACGCCGTTTCTATATAAACATTTCCTGGCGCCTATATGTTTGACATGATCAGGAATGTAATACGTGCACACTGAACTGTAGTCCAATGCACTGCCGTAACCAAGGAGCAATAAAAGACCAGTCCTGGGGGGGGTGGTTATATCCTGCTGAGCACAAGTTACTGGAATGGTGACACTCTCAATTACGCCTAATCTTTTAGATTGCTGACTCAACTTGTGCCCATCCCGAGAGAAAAAAAAAACATAAAACCCAAATTGGGGCCAGAGTGCACTTTTCAATTACTTTCAGGGGCCGCTAAAGTCATTGTCACTGCAGAGGCAGTACACAAAACTAACATTCATTCATTCATTCATTCATTTTCCGATCCGCTTATCCTCACAAGGGTCGCGGGGGTTGCTGGAACCTATCCTAGCTGTCTTTGGGCAGTAGGCGGGGGACACCCTGAACCAGTTGCCAGGCAATCGCAGTGCACACAGAGGCCCTCACACTCACACCTAGGGACAATTTTGAGTGTTGAATCAGCCTGCCGTACATGTTTTTGGAATGTGGGAGGAAACCGGAGTACCCGGAGAAAACCCACCAAAACTAAAATATCAAATGGTATTCTGGTTACAAAGCAAGGTATGTTCACGCACAAATACATCCCCCTATACGCCAGTAGCTATGGGCATGCAGGCTATGGAGAAGGCATGCCCCACACTCGCAGATTCAAGATAGTCTCGTTGGTCTCAGAACACACATCGCACTGCAGTTTGTCCTTGCCTTGTTTAAAGTCTTGCCTCGGGCATTTCAGTTTGGCTGCGTGGCAGAGGGTCACACAATCATCAGTTCTCGAAGCGGCATCCATTCTTCGTTGTAGACTTTGGCCAAACACAAATACAGGTGGTTTTTTTTGAAGGTATAACTCATATTTTTGTAAGCCTTGTGGCCTTTTGGCCACACAATAACTCTGTTTTAAGTCACGGAAAATGGACTTCTCAAGACACACGCGCACACACACACATACGGTATATATACATACATCCAGAACAGATGATTCCTCTCAAGCCTTCTTGACTGTTTGAACTCTTCCAGCTTGTGTCTCCATCCGGGTTTTTGTCGGCAAATTGCATACAGTAGATTGTTGATTTGTCTGGGGGGGTGGGGGGAGGGGGGGTTGAACACAATGGACAAAAGCAAGTGTGGCAACGCACATCCATTTCTTTGCTCCTTGCGGCTGTTATTGTCTGAAAGTGCTGTCGACAGCTTTTGCACGACGACGCGCGTTTTTCTAAAACAATGGAACGCTCACCTGCCTTTGTGCGCGGGGATTTGATGAGGCGTGCAAATATGAAAGAGAAGATCTTTGTCAGCGAGGATTGTAAATGACAATCGATTGGATAAGAAAAATATGTTCATTGGAGAATTTGGATTTGTGATGGACTAATGGCGTTATAAATTAGAATACAATCTCAGTAAACTCACTAACAGGGTTGTGAATCAAACATATTGTCTCGTAATGTTGGAAATTAAGCATTGATACGAAATGATGATGAGCGTGCAATTAAAAACTTAATTATTTAAAAACTTAATGCAAAACATTTCAATGGTGGCGCACTAAATCCAAAGCGACATTTAAATAATACTTCTATTCTGTTCATTGTACTTTAAAAAGCAATACAGTAAAAGCTCAAGGACACTCCAAAAAATATTTTTTGGAGATATAATGAAAATGCATTATTATTATTATTATTATTTCAGGATTTACACCAAATTTCATGCTATTTAAATGTTTTTACAATGATATGTATCTAACTCTCCTTTTAATACTGGTCGAGTGAGATTATTTTTTTTTTCGTTTGTGAGCCTTGCAACTTTCTGATATTTGTTCTGTCAAAACACTGATTTGCTCACATGAGATTTATTTTCCTGCGGGAGTGAGATAAAAATTTCAGTTTATAAAATGCCATTCTCTTGTGCTTGTGGTGTCTGACCAAAAGACCTCACATAAAACACAAGAACGTAAATCAGCACGAGATTTAAGAAGTGGGAAATTATCAAGCTATTATTTTTTTTTTAAGAGTCATCATCTGTTAGATATTTTCCAAAGCTTGAAAGATTTAAGAAGTGGGAAATTATCATGCTATTATTTTTTTTTCAGAGTCATCATCTGTTAGATATTTTCCAAAGCTTGAGTCTTAAAATATTAAATTACAGTATATGGCTCAGTTTTACAGGAGGGCGATAGATCATGGAAAATTGACTTTAATTTATAGTCTCTGCATAGTTGGGTCTCTGAAGGGACTGTCCGACCACAATGTGTGAAATATAGTTAGTAAATCTATTTTTTGATGCCTCGTTTGACTTTTCAGTTCAAATCTGTCCGTCGGACGACACAGAAGCGGCGTCATGTTAAAGCAAGGTAAGCAGAGTTGCAGTGTCAGCTCTGACTCGATTTAGTTCACGAACAGCATTAGCAGCATTAACAGTTTATGATAACGGTCACTTGTATAAATGATAACTGTCACATGTCTAAAATACTCCGTGAAGTTGCTGAGGAGCGGATGAGGGGTGTTTGTGTTTGGTGGCGTTGTCCACTGCACGCAAGAGAAAGTGACGAGTGTAATTCTGAATCTAGGTGGGGGTTAAAGGATTTCTTGCTTTTTTTATTCACAAACTGGGCTGTTTTTAAAAAAGCAGACAGTAAACCCTATGCCTACAGTTGTCATGGTAACAAGTTTGAGACAGCCCCCCCAACAGAAACACACAAGTTTTTTTTTCAACAAGTGTCATGTGGGTATTTTAATAATAATAATAATAATAATAATGCTTGTGTACTTACGACAGTTCCTCTACGAATACAATTGAAACGTGTCACAATGCCCAAAATGGTTACCTGTCTTTAAAAATACCGTGAAGCCAAATTTGTGAATATACAGGCAAAAGCTGCACTCGGTCTGTGGACACAGATGGATATACAAAGATTTGCTCATCCGTCTTTCTTTCTTTTTTTTCTTTTTTTTCTCAATTGCTGTCCAGATTGTACAGGATTAAAAGATTTGCCTTGTGTCCTTCCACCACAATTCAAGGCTCATAGCTAATGTCGCAAATACTTTCTAATGTGCGTCTGGAAAAAAAAAAAAAAAAGCATTTTACATTATTTCAGACGTGTTAAAAGATAATGATTTGCAACTAGTGGGAATAATAAAAAAATAAAATAAAAGCAGGAGTGCAGCCAAGCAGGGTGGACGATATAATATATTTATGGCCTTTGAAGTTCAAGATATAAACTGCTGTCTCACGCCTTGGGATTCACCTCCAGCCTCATCACAGCATCAGTGTTTCCACCTCCCCGTGCAAATGTGGCAAATGTGGCCGTTGATGGGCTGTCTAATGTGAGAACTGCGGCCAGGCCTGGAAGAAGTCGTCGCCTCGCCTCATTTGGTCGCTTCATTGCACTCTCTGAAATAATTGATGAGTTCTAAGTGACTAAAACACATACTGAATTTTTTTTTTCTCAGATCTTTACGTTTTAATATGGTTGAGATGAAAGTTTAGTGTGGGAAAGAAACTTTGGAGCCCCTCGATGTCAGTGTTGAAGCTTTTCTGGTTAATTCAGTCATATACAGTTGAACCTCATTACAGCGTACTTCGAGGGACATAGCGAATCTGTACGCCAGTTTTAATAAAATGGCCGCCAACTACGATGTATAATACAGTATGAACATTTATAGATGTAAAAACATGAATATAGAAAACAGTATAAATATGTCAATTCCAAATGCATGTAAACAGTGTGAAGAAACAATGATTTTATTAGACATGAAAAAAAAACCAACTTTAACATTCCTACTTCATCTCTGAAGCCATTCAGTCAGCAAATGCAAAGTGCCTTCTCCAGTTCGGGATGTGCCGCGATCCGAAGCCGTTTACGATTATCTTTCAATCGTTTGGCTTCGAACTCTGCCACGATTTTGTTGCTATTACGGATGATTGTCGAAATTGTTAACTGCTAATTCGTAGTCTTGGCCGAGCTTCGTCTGGGAGACTCCCTTTCGAAAGTGAGAGACAATTTCCGTCTTCACACACAGCGAGATTTGCTTCCGTTTATCAGACATGTTCTGGGTTCAAGTACAACAATGTACGAGTCGATCTGTAGCATTGCTAAGCAACAGCGGGGAATCCCTCGCTGTATATTTTGTTCATAAGCAAGGTCGCGGCGGCCATTAGCTTCCCACGGTTCGTTGCAACGAAGGCCTTTTCACTATTTCTGGGCGTTATATTGAAACTCACGTTATAAAAGTGTTCATTGTGAGCAAAATCGGCAAATGGAAAATGAATTACGTGAAGTCGGGATTTTGAAAGATGAACGTTATAAGGGTGGAAACGTAAACAGGGTTCGTTGGAAACAGGTTCGACTGTACTAAGAGAATCAACGTAACAATGGTGGGGCTATAAATCACTTGGAATCTGTGCTTCGGGGCTAAAGTTTTATCATGAGTTTGCCACCTTCAAATCTTAAAATATTGTTTCTCTGTTACAGACCCCACACATAAAGAAAAATGGAATTTGAACAAAACATTTTTAGTCGTACTGCAAGAACACAACAATCCATCACTAATGTGCCCAATTAAAAAATCCGGACTTTCATGATATGGTTGCTTCTGCACATGGCGGAGCATCCAACGTCCCTCCCGCAGGTTATTCAGAACAGTCATTTTGTATCATCGAAATGAGCAGACTGACTCAAATAATGTCTACATATAGCACAAAGGTTGCAGTGTTGCTTTGTCATATCACGACATGCTGTGGCCCGGTCGAGTCTAACTCTCTGAGTGCAGCGCAGTATAAAACGACTGGCCCAATGCGAAGTAAATAGCGCCAAATGGCCACACTCATTTAAAAATTGTGAAGGTGAAAGAAGATCATTAGAACCGTTTTACAGACTTTACAGATGATGAATGTGTAGAGGAGAAGTACTGCAGTTGGTGAGAAAAAAAAAACAAACATTTTCATTTCTGTCAAAAGACCCCAAAACAACTGTTAGTCGCATCAACGGCAACCTCCAGAGGGTAGAAGTGTTGCTAGCACAATCTACTGTTTGCAGAAGAAAGTACAGAGGATTTAGCAGAAGATGCAAAACACTAATTAGCCCAGAAGAATAGAAAAGCCAGGCTGGGGTTTGCCAGTGCCACGACAAGCCTTAAAAATCCCAGTCGATCGTATTTTGGTCTTTGAAACATGATACCAAACATGCAAGCTCATCTCTGAAACATAGCGCTGCTAATGTCATAGCTTAGACTTGCGCGATTTATTTCAGGGAAAGGCTAATTAATCACAATTTTAATTGATAAACAACACGATGGCAGCGGCAGCAAAATCAGCCGAGAAGACTACAGAAAATGTTGTCTGCTAATTTCAAAAGGGATGCAATCAAACTAATTAGAAAGTCCTCCATCAAGGCGCAAGATAAGGCCCAAAGCACACAAGCAACCCCCAAAAGACCGCATCGAGGGAAATAAGCGGAAGGACTTAAACCTTATCGAGCATGCACAATATTGCATGTGTTTTCTGATGTCAGTGAGTCAAATGCTTGATGTGATGATCACGAAAAAAGTTTTATTTGCCCTTGTCTATTTCAAATCTAACTCGAATTTATAAAAAATATCAACCGTGGCTCTATCATCTCATACATCAAACGTAAATGTTTTCATTAATGACGGACCATTGACCAAAGTCACTAACTAATGACAGATCGGCCAAATTTTGTAAATTGCCCACCTTTGGTTTCATCTTACAGCAGGAAAAAAAAAAAAATCATTATAATGGCTTGAGTTTTCCAAACTTTTGGCTGGGGGTTTAAATCCTGGACTCCATCATTTAAATTCATCCTCAACAGCGCATTGAGCAGGACGAACCGAGAGTACTTAAAGACGTGAATATACAAGTTCTTCATCTGTTGCATTTGCACATGCCGCACGTACGAGTGTGATTGTTCGAAATGAGATGAACGCATCCGTTTAAATGGAGATCAGAACCAAGTGGCTCCCCACCTCATATTTAAGAGGCAATCAGTAGTAGATTTGGAGATCGTCGGCTCATTAAATCCCCATTTTGTCGGAACGAGCAGCATAGGTTTGTTCGCTCTTATAGTTAAAGCAACACGTGCTCTTAGAATAAGAACAGATGGAAAAACAAATCATCACCAATTATATACGGATTTTAAGAATGTGCTCAAACGACAATGAAAAAATACATGTTCAGATATGAATCATGAAACAAGCACACCGTGAGTCATTATACTTGTCAACATTGTCTTAAAGCCACTTTAAAAAAATAAAAATGATGAAACCATCCTGTTACATATCATGTACGTATGCACTCCGGCAACCTGAGTTTGCAACCGAAGAGACAGCAGAACAATAATAGGTATTAAATGCATTCATATCTTCCGCAAAGGGTGCACGCAGACTGCTTTGGTGACGCATAAGCATTAAAGTAAACTGCTGATCACTGGCTGATCAGCAGTTTGATGCCTCCAAATGGCTCTTAGAATTATCATAAATGTGCCTCCCGGATGACGGACTTCAACTGAATAGTAATGGGGAGGGGAGGAGGGGAGGAGGTGGTGGGGGTAATTCAAATTAAGCACCAAGCAGGTTATTGTTGAGATTATGATGCGCATTGTCCTCTACCTGTTTTTGATTTGGACATTATGCCAAATAGTGTGTGGGGGTGTGTGTGTGTG